>NC_057802.1:466025462-466056944 GCF_018294505.1 Triticum aestivum | reverse complement strand
ATGCCACACTTATGGTCACTTGGGGGCTTCCTGATCGTATTCCAATCATAGCTGTGAATATCCCTCTTGATCGGCGCAATGCCACATTTATGGTCACTTGGGGGCTTCCTGATCGTATTCAAATCATAGCTGTGAATATCCCTCTTGATCGGCTCAATGCCACCAACCACTTGGGGGCTTCCTACTCATATTTGAAGCATAGCTCTAAATATGCCTCTTGGTCCAGCTCATACGCCATGGATTATGACCCTTACTCTGTTATCATGCACATATATCATCATACATAGCATCATGCATTGCATCATCATTGCATCATCATATATGCATGGATATACTGGTTTATATTGCAGGAACCAGTTTTCAAAACAGGTTATATCATTCAAATCTTTAATAGCCAACATGGCTGGATTTTTATTATGGTTATCAATAACCAGTATTATGATTAAGGTTTTCAAAGTTGCTTCAGCGCAATGGCTGGTATTTACCAAATGGATATGATTTATTCTACAATGAAAGGAATAGTCCCGAGTTGCTGCAGGCTTACGACCCGACACTTGGGGGCTACATTATTCAAATCATGATTATACCAAATATGGAAGTCTCATGTCGCTGCAAGCACGCACCATGACACTTGGGGGCTAATGCAAGGTTAAATCCATTATTTTGAAGGGTCCACTACTCAATTGGTAAAGCACAAGGCTCTTAAACCTTGTGGATGTGAGTTCAAGCCCTACGATGAAGGCCACATCATATGATGTTATTTTTAAATTAAGTATATATAAAGTCCCAGCTCAGTATTATCTTACTGAGCCGGCCCTTGGGGGCTACACGTTGCTGTTCAAGTTTACATGATCATATCTACAAAGTCCCTGCTCATTATTATATAATGACCCGGCCCTTGGGGGCTATACTAGTTGAAGTTTTTATGGGCATCAGGTAATTCCAAGTGCCAGGTTGCTGCAAGCATGACAACCCGGCACTTGGGGGCTCCATATGTGGAATATTCAGTTTTGACTAGTGACTGAGATGAACAACATGGATTTCTTCAATTTGGTAATATTTATATTGAAGCAAGTCTTAATTCATCACTTTGCTCTGCTCAAGAATGGGGGCTACAGGTAATATGGATATGAGGGAGAGAAATCTTCAAAATTCTCAGTTTTGACCCGGCGTCGGCAACAATTATGACTTGGCATCATCTGTTTATAACCCGGCAATTTTGGTAATCATAAATTGGCAAGATCTACATTTTGAAGCCGGCTGAAGATCAGATGAGTGTTTCAAGACCAATATTTTTAAACATTGGGAGCTGAGTCAAATGAATTATTCTTCACAATTTTTCTCTATGAGAAACCAACGTCAGCAAATTGATTATGAAGTTGGCTTATTGACCCGGATTTTCTAGAAGGAGGAAATGACAGGGACTTAAGGATGTTCAGGTGCCGGCTTACAAGAATATTTAACCCGGAGCACAACCTGTTAAATTTCTTCTTGTGTTTTGGATCAGTTTAACATGGATAAATCCAAATTAAATTGGGGGCTAATGTCGGGGATATACCCCGCGGGATGACCCAGCCGGAGTTATGACCCAGCTGGGACTTGGTGTTTCATTGGTGACCCAGCAGATGTTTAAGCCAGATGTTTAAGTCGGCAGATGTTAAGCCAGATGTTTAAGCCGGCAGATGTTAAGCCAGATGTTTAAGTCAGATTGTAATAGAGTCGCATGTGGTTAATAAGCCCAAGACGCTAAGAATCCCATGGTGAGAAGCCCATGGAGAGAAGCCCGTGAAGAGAAGTCAGAGTAGTTTAAGTCTTAATCCGAGTTGGACTCTACATGTAACCCGCCCCTTCAACATATATAAGGAGGGGCAGGGCACCCCAGGAGGGACAGGAAAATAACCTCCAAGGCTAGACACAACTAGAGGAGAGCCGGCTTATACGGCGACTCCCTCATGATCATAATGAGACCTAACCACAAACAGCATGTAGGGTTATTACCGGATGATGTTTCCCGGGGCCCGAAGCTGTCTAAACCCTTGTCTTGTGTTGCGTCTCTCGATTCCATCAACCCCTCTCAAGCTACCACATAGATGCGTTGGCCTCAGGACTAAGTCCTCACACTAGGACATCTGCCGTGCTAATTCCGCGACACGAGTGTTGTGTTATTTTTTGTGATTTTTTGGGTTTTGTTTGGACATTTTTATGCATTAAGTGAGTTTTCAATGCATTTATGTGCATAATTCAAATTTGAACTACATGCACATGCTCCAATGCATATAAATTGGTTGAAAAATCAAATCTTTGTCCTTGGGTGCATGCTTAGGTCCCATGCAAGAAAAGGGAATGAATGTCAAATACCCTGCCACCGTCACTCGGCCGCAAACATTGAGATACCTTGTTTTTAAATTCTAGTAAATCCAAAACTCGTCTGAAATTCATGAAACTTGGCATGCTATCATGGAGGGGCATCAACATGCTGTGGTAAAGTTTTTGTCCCATTTGGGGCAGGTTTGGGTATATGCTTCTCACAAACCAGAGCTTCTCACAACGAGCATGATGGTTTCAGATAGAACACCCGTATGCAAAGTGAGAGCAGGATTTGTGCATCTCTTGAACACAAATGGTTCTTTTGGATGACCCGTGTGAACCACTTACAAACAATTTGGTGCGATTTGCATCTGTCATATTGGGTATGTTGCCATTTATCAAACTAGAAAGATTGACATTTGTTGATCTAGTAACATTGCCATTTGCCAACCTTGTAACACTGCGATTTGTCAAAATATGAAGCTAAAAATCACTAGCGGGCGCGCGCAATACTATTCGATTTGACAGCGGGCGGCACAGTTCCCGATACGGCTTTAATGCAGACGAGGGAGAGGGTGGCGGTTCCCGAAATGTTGAACGGCCAATGATGCATCCTCCTTCAATTAGCATCGTGTGAATGCATGAGGGAAGTATTGGGACGACCGGGAAAAGAGGCAGCACGATGTGAATGCAACGCAGTTTGCACTCATATAAAGGCGCCCCTCCATTCCAATGCATCTACCACATCATACGCACCTAAGCATTTGCCTAAGCACCTACACTAATAAGCACAAAAGTGCCCACTCCGGACCCATGGCGGCGATGCGCGCGAGCAGCCAGCGGCTGTGCCAGATGGTCCACGACGCCAGCCTGCGGCATGGCACCGTGGATCGTCTCCATACGGTGTTGGCGACCGGCTGGTGGATGGCCACCGTCGTTGCCAGCTACGACTCTGAGTTGGAACAGATGATCGTTCGCACCACCAACAGGTTCACTGTCGTTAAGAAGCTCGCGGACGACATTGTCGTACTCCTCCAGCCCGCGCGCCCGGGCTCCTCATTGCCTGCCACCCAAATCGGCCTCCATGGTCAGAACCTCTTTGAAGCACTGGTGGCCCTGCGACTGCCTGCCGACGCCACGAAGAATGTCCACCTGGAGGTCGCGCTCGCCGCGAGGCGCCTCGCCCTGCAAGAAACCATCAACCTACACATCCATGTGTACGAGCGAATCGTGTACATAGGTATCTACAAGGCCAGTGAGGACGCTACGACGTTGGCCTTCTTCAGCCGGCTGGAAGCCTTGGATGCCTTAGTTGAGAAGCACCTTGGCCTCGCCACACAAGCCGCCGCTCCTTAGCCGCCAGTCGGTGGCCCAGCCGGCGCACTGAGTTGAGGAGGAGGAGGTCGTACGTTGATGGATGCATCTTTCTTCTTGCCTCCTGTAACCACCACTGCGATCGCATCATCGTGGCCTTAATTCTTATTTTTCTATTGCATTCTCGTTCTAGTCAATACAAACATGTGCGATCTCTTTGCTCAATACAGACATGTCCGTTCCAGTCTTATTTTGATTGGCTTGAATGAAGGTCTATCCCGCCGTTAGGCGCCACAGCGCGCTGTGCTCGCCGTTAGGTGTCGTGGCACGCTCTGCTCGCGTCCGTTGGCGCGCTCTGCTCACGTCCGTCGGTGCGCTCGGCTTGTGGACAGCTTTTCCTTGCGTGTTCAACTGCTATATGCATATATATATGGTTGCTCGCCGTTGAGGCGACCGCGGAGCGCTCTGCTCGCGTCCCTCTGCGCGCTCTCTGGCAACGGTTGGGCGTGTGCACGATCACGTCGGGGGCCCCGTATGCATGCGGTTGCGCCGCGCGCGTGGCCACGCGATGAAGGTATGTGCGGCACGCTGGAGTTACGCGCTGCAAATTAGAACTGCGATCAGGCCCTGCCGATATTCCTGGCCGTCCGGCTTCCCCTTTAATTCCCGCGGCCATTATAACCTTATTCTCTTCAACCTTTCGATCGCGCCCCACAACACAACAAGCACACCCACGATGACACATAGAGAGGGGATGTCCAGCGGCGCTCCAATGGAGTTCGGTGAGCATAGAGTGGAGACCCACGTGAGGGAGATGGATCTCTTGGTGGTGTACACCATCGACCCAGCCGTGGTGGACGACTACATCAACATTGTTGAGCAGTTGCTTGCTCGTGACAAGTACAAGGTGGTCGTCATCGACCTCCAGTACACCGCCAGTCGTCCCGGCATAGATCAGAAGGTTGCCGTCGCCTAGTTGTGTGTGCGCCATCATGTCCTCATCTACCACTACTGCATGGCCACAGAGCCTTGCGACCGTTTCAACAGGTTTGTCAACAGCACCGACTACAAGTTTGCCACGGTGGAAACCAAAGACGATGTAAAAGCGCTCAGTATTACGGGCTTGGCCTACAAGAACCTTGTCAAAATCCGTAACCACTACAGGGTCTGGGGCAGCACGAAGAAGGACTCCCTGGTCGAACTCGCCTCGGCCATCATCGACCCCTACTACGAAAAGATGAAGCAGGATGCCCAGAGAACAAGCCCCCTATCCTGGCACAGGGCCTGGATGCAGCAACTGGATGAACCTCACCTCAGGTTTGCGGCCAAGAGCGTGTACACATGCTACGAGATGCATAGACAGATCGTTGACATGAGGAAGTGCCTCGTTACCCAAATCGGCGAGCCCGGATTGAGCCACAAGCAGAGCAAGCGTCACAAGAAGTAGATGATGATCAAATGATCATTTATGCTAGTTAATCATGCATGTAATATATAGTTTACTTTATTGGTGTGTGGAAATGTCATGTGTGTAGTAGCCACCTATGTAATTATGCATGTAATAGTTTACTTTGGTGTGTGCAAATGCCATGGTTGTAGTAGCCACCTATGTAGGTGGATGTTTAATTTGGTTATGCAAGCATGTCCTTATAAGTGTGTGTGTGTGTGTATGTTGTTGTTTTGTATGCAATCCCATCGCACAACACACACGTCTTGTTAAGTTGAACCATTTCTGTTTTCCTGTGTCAACGCAAACAGTTCGTCCGAGTGAACCACATGCCGTATATCGACACACCTTCATCTGGCTGGCCGTTTCTTTTGTGTTGCCTAATCAAAAACAGTTCATCCGAGTGAACCGTATGTTGTACATTGCACACACCTTCATCTGGTTGCCCGTTTCTTTTGTTCCTCCTCATCGAAAATGGTTAATTCAACTGAACCGTATGCCCTGAATCACACACGCAACTAAAATCTGAACCGTGTTTGATGCATCCGCCATCGCAAACATTTTGCACCTTTTTTGACGGTTTTTTACACCACCGTTTGCGATTATGGCTTCGCGCACAAAGTTTCGTCGAAGGGTCTCTGCTCGTAGTGTCGCGTTAGCAGCATCCTGCAATAGTGAGCAAGTCCACCAAAGTCCACACTTTGTTCTCATACATGGATTCTATCTCAGATTTCATGGCCTCAAGCCATATGTCAGAATCTGGGCTCATCATCGCTTCCTCATAGTTCATAGGCTCATCATGGTCTATTAGCATGACTTTCAGAACAGGACTACCGTACCACTCTGGTGCGGATCGTACTCTGGTTGACCTACGAGGTTCGGTAGTAACTTGATCTGAAGTTTCATGATCATCATCATTAACTTCCTCACTAATTGGTGTAGGCATCACTGGAACTGATTTCAGTGATGAGCTACTTTCCAATTCAAGAGAAGGCACAATTACCTCATCAAGTTCTACTTTCCTCCCACTTACTTCTTTCGAGAGAAACTTCTTCTCTAGAAAGGATCCACTCTTGGAAACAAAGATCTTGCCTTCGGATCTGTGATAGAAGGTGTACCCAATTGTTTCTTTTGGGTATCCTATGAAGACGCACTTCTCCGATTTGGGTTTGAGCTTATCAGAATGAAACTTTTTCACATAAGCATCGCAACCCCAAACTTTGAGAAATGACAGCTTAGGTTTCTTGCTAAACCACAGTTCATACGGTGTCGTCTCAACGGATTTTTAGACGGTGCCCTATTTAACGTGAATGCAGCTGTCTCTAATGCATACCCCCAAAACGATAGTGATAAATCGGTAAGAGACATCATAGATCGCACCATATCTAATAAAGTACGGTTATGACGTTCGGACACACCATTATGCTGTGGTGTTCCAGGTGGCGTGAGTTGCGAAACTATTCCACGTCGTTTCAAACAAAGACCAAACTCGTAACTCAAATATTCGTCTCCGCGATCAGATCGTAGAAACTTTATTTTCTTGTTACGATGATTTTCCACTTCACTCTAAAATTCTTTGAACTTTTCAAATGTTTCAGACTTATGTTTCATCAAGTAGATATACCCATATCTGCTCAAATCATCTGTGAAGGTCAGAAAATAATGATACTCGCCTTGAGCCTCAACACTCATCGGATCGCATACATCAGTATGTATTATTTCCAATAAGTCAGTTGCTCGCTCCATTGTTCCGGAGAACGGAGTCTTAGTCATCTTGCCCATGAGGCATGGTTCGCAAGCATCAAGTGATTCATAATCAAGTGATTCCAAAAGCCCATCAGCATGGAGTTTCTTCATGCGCTTTACACCAATATGACCTAAACGGCAGTGCCACAAATATGTTGCACTATCATTATCCACTTTGCATCTTTTGGTATCAATATTATGAATATATGTATCACTACGATGGAGGTTCAATAAACCATTCACCTTGGGTGTATGACCACAGAAGGTTTTATTCATGTAAACAGAATAACAATTATTCTTTGACTTAAATGAATAACCGTATTGCAATAAACATGATCCAATCATATTACGCTCAACGCGAACAACAAATAACATTTATTTTAGTTTCAACACTAATCCCGAAGGTAAAGGGAGTGTGCGATGGTGATCTTATCAACCTTGGAATCACTTCCAACTCACATCATCACTTCGCCCTCAACTAGTCTATGTTTATTTTGCAACTCCCATTTCTAGTTACTACTCTTAGCAACTGAACAAGTATCAAATACCGAGGGGTTGCTACAAACACTAGTAAAGTACACATCAATAACATGTATATCAAATCTACCTTTGTTCACTTTGCCATCCTTGTTATCCGCCAAGTATCTAGGGCAGTTCCACTTCTAGTGACCATTTCCTTTGCAGTAAAAGCACTCAGTTTCAGGCTTGGGTCTAGCTTTGGGCTTCTTCATGGGAGTGGCAACGTGCTTGCCATTCTTTTTGAAGTTCCCTTTCTTTCCCATGCCCTTTTACTTGAAACTGGTGGTCTTGTCAACCATCAACATTTGATGCTTTTCTTGATTTCTACCTTCGTTGTTTTCAGCATCACGAAGAGCTCAGGAATTGTTTTCGTCATCCCTTGCATATTATAGTTCATCACGAAGTTCCAGTAACTTCGTGATAGTGACTAGAGAACTCTGTCAATAACTATTTTATCTGGAAGATTAACTCCCACTTGATTCAAGTGATTGTAGTACTCAGACAATCTGAGCACATGCTCATTGGTTGAGCTATTCTCCTCCATCTTGTAGGCAAAGTACTGTCATAGGTCTCATACCCCTTGACACGGGCATGGGTATGAAATACCAATTTCAACTCTTGGAACATCTTATATGCTCCGTGGCGTTCAAAACATTTTTGAAGTCCCGGTTCTAAGCCGTAAAACATGGTGCACTAAACTATCTAGTAGTCATCATACCAAGCTTGTCAAACATTCATAACATCTGCATCTGCTCCTGCAATAGGTCTATCACCTAGCAGTGCATCAAGGAGATAATTCTTCTGTGCAGCAATGAGGATAATCCTCAGATCACAGACCTAGTCCGCATCATTGCTACTATCATCTTTCAACATAGTTTTTCTCTAGGAACATATCAAAAATAAACGGGGAGCTACATCGCGAGCTATTGATCGACAACGTAGTTATGCAAATACTATCAGGACTAAGTTCATGATAAATTAAAGTTCAATTAATCATATTACTTAAGAACTCCCACTTAGATAGACATCCCTTTAATCATCTAAGTGATCACGTGATCCATATCAACTAAACCATGTCCGATCATCACGTGAGATGGAGTAGTTTCCAATGGTGAACATCACTATGTTGATCATATCTACTATATGATTCACGCTCGACCTTTCGGTCTCAGTGTTCCGAGGCCATATCTGCATAAGCTAGGCTCGTCAAGTTTAACCCAACTATTCTGCGTGTGCAAAACTGGCTTGCACCCGTTGTATGTGAACGTAGAGCTTATCACACCCGATCATCACGTGGTGTCTCGGCACGACAAACTTTCGCAACGGTGCATACTCAGGGAGAACACTTGTACCTTCAAATTTAGTGAGAGGTCATCTTATAACGCTACCGCCGAACTAATCAAAATAAGATGCATAAAGAATAAACATCACGTGCAATCAATATAAGTGATATGATATGGCCATCATCATCTTGTGCCTTTGATCTCCATCTCCAAAGCGCCGTCATGATCACCATCGTCACCGACTTGGCACCTTGATCTCTATCGTAGCATCGTTGTCGTCTCGCCAACTATTGCTTCTACGACTATTGTTACCGCTAAGTGATAAAGTAAAAACAATTACATGGCGATTGCATTGCATACAATAAAGCGACAACCATATGGCTCCTGCCAGTTGCCGATAACTCTGTTACAAAACATGATCATCTCATACAATAAAATATAGCATCATGTCTTGACCATATCACATCACAACATGCCCTGCAAAAACAAGTTAGACGTCCTCTACTTTGTTGTTGCAAGTTTTACGTGGCTGCTACGGGCTAAGCAAGAACCGTTCTTACCTACGCATCAAAACCACAACGATTTTTCGTCAAGTTTGTTGTTTTAACCTTCAACAAGGACCGGGCGTAGTCACACTCGATTCAACTAAAGTTGGAGAAACTGACACTCACTAGCCACCTGTGTGCGAAGCACGTCGGTAGAACCAGTCTCCGTGCGCGTAATGTCGGTCTGAGCCGCTTCATCCAACAATACCGTCGAATCAAAGTATGACATGCTGGTAAGCAGTATGACTATTATCGCCCACAACTCTTTGTGTTCTACTCGTGCATATAACATATACGCATAGACCTGGCTCGGATGCCACTGTTGGGGAACGTAGTATTTCAAAAAAAACTTACAGTCATGCAAGATCAATCTAGGAGAAGCATAGCAACGAGCGGGAGAGTGTGTCCACGTACCCTCGTAGATCGCAAGCGGAAGCATTAAGTAACGCGATTGATGTAGTTGAACGTCTTCGCGATCCAACCGACCAAGTACCGAACGCACGGCACCTCGGCGATCTGCACACGTTCAACTCGGTGACGTCCCTCAAACTCTTGATCCAGCTGAGGCCGAGGGAGAGTTTCTCAGCACGACGGCATGGTGATGGTGTTGATGAGTTACCGACGCAGGGCTTCGCCTAAGCACTACAACGATATGACCGAGGTGGAAATCTATGGAGGGGGGCATCGCACACGGCTAAGATCAACTTTGATGTGTTCTAGGGTGCCCCCCACCCCACATATATAAAGGAGGGAGGGGGAGGCCGGCCAGCCGGCCCTCATATGCGCGCCAAGGGGGGAGGAATCCTCCTCCTAGTAGTAGTAGGACTCCCCCCTTTCCTAGTCCTACTAGGAGAAGAAGGAAGGAGGGGGCGCCGCCCCTCCCCCTAGTCCAATTCGTACTAGGCCCATGGGGGCGCGCAGCCAGCCATTGGTAGCCCCTCTCTCTCTCCCCTAGGTCCAATAAGGCCCATTACTTCTCCGGTGGTTCCGATAACCCTTCCGGCACTCCGATATTTATCCGGTGACCCCCGGAACTCATCCGGTGTCCGAATAACATCGTCCAATATATCATTATTTATGTATCAACCATTTCGAGAGTCCTCGTCATGTCCGTGATCACATCCGAGACTCCAAACTACCTTGGGTACATCAAAACACATAAACTCATAATACCGATCGTCATCGAACGTTAAGCGTGCGGACCCTACGGGTTCGAGAACTATGTAGACATGACCGAGACACATCTATGGTCAATAACCAATAGCGGAACCTGGATGCTCATATTGGCTCCTACATATTCTAAGAAGATCTTTATCGGTCAAACCGCATAATAACATACGTTGTTCCCTTTGTCATCGGTATGTTACTTGCCCGAGATTCGATCGTCGGTATCCTCATACCTAGTTCAATCCCATTACCGGCAGGTCTCTTTACTCGTTCCATAATGCATCATCCCGTAACTAACTCATTAGTCACATTGCTTGCAAGGCTTATAGTGATGTGCGTTACCGAGAGGGCCTAGAGATACCTCTCCTATACACGGAGTGACAAATCCTAATCTTGATCTATGCCAACCCAACAAACACCTTCGGAGACACCTGTAGAGCATCTTTATGATCACCCAATTATGTTGTGACGTTTGATAGCACACAAGGTGTTCCTCCGGTATTCGGGAGTTGCATAATCTCATAGCTAGAGGAACATGTATAAGTCATGAAGAGAGCAATAGCAATAAACTAAATGATCATAGTGCTAAGCTAACGGATGGGTCTTGTCCATCACATCATTCTCTAATGATGTGATCCCGTTCATCAAATGACAACACATGTCTATGGCTAGGAAACTTAACCATCTTTGATTAACGAGCTAGTCAAGTAGAGGCATACTAGGGACACTTTGTTTTGTCTTTGTATTCACACATGTATCAAGTTTCCGGTTAATACAATTCTAGCATGAATAATAAACATTTATCATGATATAAGCAGATATAAAATAACAACTTTATTATTGCCTCTAGGGCATATTTTCCTTCAGTTGTTACTATTAAACTTGCAAATAGAGACACTATATCACCAGTTGGGATTGTTAGAGATGTTGAAGTCTTGTGTGGGAAAGTAAAATACCCTACTGATTTTCTTGTTCTTGGTTCCCCACAAGATGACTTCTGTCCCATTATCTTTGGTAGAACTTTCTTGAACACAGCTAATGCTAAGATAGATTGTCAGAAACAAAATGTGGGTGTTAGCTTTGGTGATGAGTCTCATGAATTTAATTTTTCCAAGTTTAGTAGAAATCATCATGAAAAAGAATTGCCTAGTAAGGATGAATTAATTGGTCTTGCTTCTATTGTTGTACCACCTACTAATCCTTTAGAACAATACTTGCTAGACCATGAAAATGATTTACATGTGCATGAAAGTAATGAAATAGATAAGATTTTCTTTGAACAACGTCCTCTGCTTAAACACAATTTGCATATTGAAACTCTAGGGGGTCCTCCTCCACCTAAAGGTGATCCTGTGTTTGAATTAAAACAATTGCCAGACACTTTGAAATATGATTATCTTGATGAAAAGAAAATATATCCTGTTATTATCAGTGCTAACCTTTCAGAACATGAAGAAGAAAGATTATTGAAAGTTCTAAGGAAGCACCAAGCTGCTATTGGATATACTCTTGATGATTTAAAGGGCATTAGTCCCACTCTATGTCAGCACAAAATTAATATGGAACCTGATGCTAAACCAGTTGTTGATCACCAATGTCGGTTAAATCCGAAGATGAAAGAGGTGGTAAGAACGGAAATATTAAAACTTCTGGAAGCGGGTATAATCTATCCTATAGCTGATAGTAGATGGGTAAGTCCTGTTCATTGTGTCCCTAAGAAAGGAGGTATAACTGTTGTTCCTAATGATAAGAATGAACTTATTCCACAAAGAATTGTTACAGGCTATAGAATGGTAATTGATTTTAGAAAATTAAATAAAGCTACTAGAAAAGATCATTACCCTTTGCCTTTTATTGATCAAATGCTTGAAAGATTATCTAAGCACACACACTTTTGCTTCCTTTATGGATATTCTGGCTTCTCACAAATACATGTTTCTCAACCTGATCAAGAAAAGACCACTTTTACTTGTCCTTTTGGAACCTATGCTTATAGACGTATGCCTTTTGGTTTATGTAATGCACCTGCTACCTTTCAAAGATGCATGATGGCTATATTCTCTGACTTTTGTGAAAAGATTGTTGAGGTTTTCATGGATGAATTTTCTGCTTATGGGAAGTCTTTTGATGATTGTTTAAGCAATGTTGATCAAGTTTTGAAGAGATGTGAACAAACAAATCTTGCATTGAATTGGGAGAAGTGCCACTTTATGGTTAATGAAGGCATTGTCTTGGGTCATAAAATTTCTGAAAGAGGTATTGAAGTGGACCAAGCTAAGGTTGATGCAATTGAGAAAATGCCATGTCCCGAGGACATCAAAGGTATTCGTAGTTTCCTAGGTCATGTTGGTTTTTATAGGAGGTTTATCAAGGACTTTTCTAAAATTTCTAGGCCTCTTACTAATCTTTTGCAAAAGGATATTCCTTTTGTTTCTAATGATGATTGCCTGGAAGCCTTTGAAACACTAAAGAAAGCTTTAATTTCTGCACCTATTGTCCAACCACCTGATTGGAACTTGCCTTTTGAAATTATTTGTGATGCTAGTGATTATGTTGTTGGTGCTGTTCTAGGACAAAAAGTTGATAAGTAATTGAATGTTATTCATTATGCTAGTAAAACTCTAGATAGTGCTCAAAGAAATTATGCTACTACTGAAAAAGAATTCTTAGCAGTGGTGTTTGCTTGTGATAAGTTTAGACCTTATATTGTTGATTCCAAAGTAACTGTTCACACAGACCATGCTGCTATTAAATATCTTATGGAAAAGAAAGATGCTAAACCTAGACTTATTCGTTGGGTTCTCTTGTTACAAGAATTTGATTTGCATATTATTGATAGAAAAGGAGTTGAGAACCCCATAGCTGACAACTTGTCTAGGCTTAAAAATGTGCTTGATGACCCACTTCCTATTCATGATAGTTTTCCTGATGAGCAGTTAGCTACAATAAATGTTGCTAATAGTACTCCTTGGTATGCTGACTATGCTAATTACATTGTTGCTAAATATTTACCACCTAGCTTTACTTACCAACAAAAGAAAAAATTCTTCTATGATTTAAGACATTACTTTTGGGATGACCCACATCTTTATAAAGAAGGAGTAGGTGGTATTATTAGACGTTGTGTACTTGAGCATGAACAGGGACAAATCCTATGGAAATGTCACTTTGAACCATATGGAGGGCATCATGCTGGAGATAGAACTGCTCATAAGGTATTGCTGTCTGGATTTTATTGGCCTACTCTCTTCAAGGATGCTCGTAAGTTTGTCTCGTCTTGTGATGAATGCCAAAGAATAGGTAATATTGGTAAATGTCAAGAAATGCCTATGAACTATTCCCTTGCTGTTGAACCATTTGATGTTTGGGGATTTGATTATATGGGACCTTTTCCTTCCTCTAATGGGTATACACATATTTTAGTTGCTGTTGATTATGTTACTAAATGGGAGAAGCTATCCAACTAGTAGTGCTGATCACAACACCTCTATTAAAATGCTCAAGGAAGTTATATTCCCAAGGTTTGGAGTCCCTAGATATTTAATGACTGATGGTGGTTCACACTTTATTCATGGTGCTTTTCGTAAGATGCTTGCTAAGTATGATGTTATCCATAGAATTGCATCACCTTATCATCCTCAGTCTAGTGGTCAAGTTGAGCTTAGCAATAGAGAAATAAAATTAATTTTGCAAAAAACTGTTAATAGGTCCAGGAAGAATTGGTCTAAGAAATTAGATGATGCACTTTGGGATTATAGAACAGCTTATAAAAATCCTATGGGTATGTCTCCTTATAAAATGGTTTATGGAAAAGCTTGTCATTTACCTCTTGAGTTAGAACATAAAGCATATTGGGTAGTTAAACAACTTAACTATGACTTCAAACTTGCTGGTGAAAAGAGGTTATTTGATATAAGCTCATTAGATGAATGGAGAACCCAAGCTTATGAAAAAGCAAAGTTATTCAAAGAAAAAGTTAAAAGGTGGCATGACAAAAGAATTCAAAAACGCGAGTTTAAAGTCGGAGAGTGTGTTCTTTTGTACAACTCTCGTGTTAGATTCTTTGCAGGCAAACTCCTCTCAAAATGGGAAGGCCCCTATGTCATCGAGGAGGTTTACCGGTCTGGAGCCATCAAATAATTTCGAAGGCACTAACCCGAAGGTTGTCAACGGGAAACGAATAAAGCATTATGTCTCAGGTATGCCTATTAATGTTGAAAGCAATATTGTACAAACTTTGACACTGGAAGAACACATAAAAGAGTCCTTCCGGAACCCTCCAGAATCGTCAAAATAAGGAGGTACGTAGTACGAAAATCCTCTGTTCTCTTTTCTTGTTGTTTCTGGTCAGATTTGTCAAGCTAGGCATCATGTCTTACTTCTCCTCCAACCACATGGAAGGAGATGCTTGGCTGGTGAGGATCGAGATGAAGAGGGAGAAGCCTACGGACACCGTCAGGGGGGGGCGCTTCATCACCTTCTTCACCACCAAAGGAGAACTGAGTATCGGGTATGCGCACTCCCCTTGGCTTCCGCCAAGCTTGGGGGAGGTGCCCCGGTATCGTATCATCCCACTATCTTTTTGCTTTTACTTATCTTAGTTCAATCTTTTGCTTAGATGAATAAAGCTTAGTTCAATCTTTTCTTCTTTGAGAGTTTGCTTAGTGATCTATCATTGTTATCGTGTGCAAGTTATATAATAAAGTTAGTTAGAGTTTTTAATTTCTTTACTTCCTTGTTGCAAATAAAGAAAAGAAAAAGAGAAAGAAAGCAAACAAAAGAAAGGAAATAAATCAATAAGATCATATACTAATCCTATGGTAGGTGATAGCACCACATAAGGAAAAGTATAAGTAAGAAAATTTTATTAGATATTGACAAACATAGCATTGGTCAGTGATGCAACTCATGAAAGAATTAATGAGGAAAGGAAAGATTCACATATAAATATACTATCCTAGAAACCTTTTGTGATTGTGAGCCCTCGTCAAAATATTATATGTCAAAATTGTTGACGTTGGACAAGGAAGACAACGTAATGGTTTATGTATGTTTATATTCACATAGAAGTCATATTGTCATGGATCCTTTAACATGTGATGCTTGGCCCTATCTTTGCTAGCCAAAAATTCCGCACTAAGTAGAGATACTACTTGTGCATCCAAAAACCCTTAAACCCGAATCCTTTTCAAGTGTCCACCATACCTACCTATGGATTGAACAAGATCCCTCAAGTAAGTTGTCATCGGTGCAAAAAGGCAATAAAAATTGCTTCTAAATATGTGAGATCGTTTAGTGTAAGAGAAAATTGAGCGTTGCACGAACTTGGATGACAAAGAATAAAAGCGATAGACTGCATAATAAAGGTCGTCATCTTAAGGGACAATGTAACGTGACATTCTTTTGCACTAAGGGGTTGAGCATGCAAACAAAATAAACGCATGGCACCCTCTGCTTCCCTCTGCGAAGGGCCTATCCTTTACTTTTATGTATTTACTTTTATGCAAAGAGTCAAAGTTTTCCTTCTATTCCTTCTATTTTTCTCTTTTGGCAAGCATCGTGTGGTGAGGAAAGATCTAGGCACATATGTCCAGTTGAATATAGATAGCATGAGTTATTATTGTTGACATCACCCTTGAGGTGAGTATGTTGGGAGGCGAAACTATAAGCGCCTATCTTTCTATGTGTCCGGTTGAAACGTTTTGCTCATGTGTACTCGGTGAGTGTTAGCAATCATAGAAGACTATATGATGGTTGAGTATGTGGACTTGCCTAAAGGCCCCGACACGTGACCCTTCCTGAAAAGATGATGAATTGTAGTTGCAAAGTTGACTGAGAACATAGTTTGTTGGTTTCTAATAGAGTTTTTGCTTTATACATCGATTGTGTGATGAACTGTTACTTGTTCATGGGGAGTATATGGTGCAAGTTCAATGATAAAAGTCCTATGTTTAATTTTGTTGCTGTTATAATAATCAACATGATGCTTCTATGTCCGTATTTTGTTTTTATCGGCACCTCTCTCTCAGAGCATGTGGACATGTTTTTCGATTTCGGTTTTCGCTTGAGGACAAGCGAGGTCTAAGCTTGGGGGAGTTGATACGTCCATTTTGCATCATGTTTTCTTACTGTTATTTACAATGTTTTTATCCATAATAATGCTTTTCGGAGTAATACTAATGCCTTTTCTCTCATAATTTGCAAGGAACACACCAAGAGGGAGAATTCTGGCAGCTGGAAATCTGGACCCAAAAAAGCTACGTCATGCCACCTATTCTGCACAACTCCAAATGAGCTGAAACTCCACGAGGATTTTTTTGGAATATTTAAGAAATATTGGAGCCAATAAACACCAGAGGGGGGCCACCGTCTCGAGGCGGAACTTGGGCAGGAGCACTTTTGCCCTCCGGCGGAGCGATTCTGCCGGGGGAACTTCACTCCCGGAGGGGGAAATCATCGTCATCATCATCACCAACAACTCTCCCATCTTGGGGAGGGCAATCTCCATCAACATCTTCACCAGCACCATCTCATCTCAAACCCTAGTTCATCTCTTGTATTCAATCTTGTTACCGAAACTATAGATTGTTGCTAGGGGGTGACTAGTAGTGTTGATTACATCTTGTAGTTGATTACTATATGGTTTATTTGGTGGAATATTATATGTTCAGATCCATTATGCATATTAATACCGAGCATGTTGATTATTTGTGAGTAGTTTCTTTTGTTCTTGAGGTCACGGGAGAAATCATGTTGCTAGTTGATATGTGTGTTCGATATTTTGATTGTATGTATGTTGTGATTCCCTTAGTGGTGTCATGTGAACGTCGACTACATGACACTTCACCATATTTGGGACTAAGGGAATGCATTGTGGAGTAGTAAATAGATGGTGGGTTGCGAGAGTGATAGAAACTTAAACCCCAGTTTATGCACTATTCCGTAAGGGACCGATTGGATCCTAAAGTTTAATGCTATGGTTAGAACTTATTCTTAATACTTTTCTTGTAGTTGCGGATGCTTGCGGGAGGGTTAATCATAAGTAGGAGGTTTGTTCAAGTAAGAACAACACCTAAGCACCGGTCAGCCCACATATCAAATTATCAAAGTAGCGAACACAAATCAAACCAACATGATGAAAGTGACTAGATGAAATTCCCGTGCACCCTCAAGAACACTTTGCTTATCATAAGAGACCGTTTTGGCCTGTCCTTTGCCTCAAAAGGATTGGGTTACCTTGCTGCATACTTATTGCTACTATCGTTACTTGCTCGTTACAAATTATCTTGCTATCAAACTACTTGCTACTTACAGTTTCAGCACTTGCAGACATTACCTTACTGAAAACTACTTGTCATTTCCTTCTGCTCCTCGTTGGGTTTGACACTCTTACTTATTGAAAAGAGCTAAAATTGATCCCCTATACTTGTGGGTCATCACGCCCTCTGGCACCAGCCTAATGTTGACGCGAGGTGGGGGTTCTGCTGCGGCGGCACGTGGCCTCCGCCGTCGGCGCCCTGCATGCGGGCCTCCGAACCCTGCCCAGCAGCGTGTTCTTCCAGGAGAGCCCGCCGTGGCAGCCCTGATCATTGCCGTCTTGGTCGTGATGCTCTCCGAGGACGGGGCAGCAGCTGCAGCCCGTAGAGGTCACCCGGGGAATGCTGCGCCTAGCCTTGGCCTGGTCGTCCTCCACGCCCCCCACCCAGGTGCCCGGCTCCGTGCGTGGAAGCGGGCGGTTGTCTTCCTCTGATGATGATGGAAGCCCACTCTGGCCGAAGTGCGAGGATCGCGGCGAGAGCGGGGTCCAGGCCTCTACCCTATCTACGTGGATGAGCAGGTCGTAGCGGTGCACGCCTGGTGGAGGAGGGACGTTGCGGTCCGGCGGGGAGAAGCCGATGATCTCGTCGACGCGTCCAGCTCCGCGCTTGAGCACCCACAACGCCCTCTTCGTGGGGATTTGCGCCACATCCCAGCCCCACAGCCAGCACGCGAATGCCTTGGCGTGACCGCGTTCGTGCGTGCGGCTGTCGAGGCGGTCGATGCGGCCGAAGTCGCCGAACGCCTCATCCGCTCCCTCCAAGCTCCAGAACTGCATGGGCAGGTTCTCGACGACGATGCGGACATGCAGCGACAGCTTCAGGATGGCCGCGTGGTCTTCGGGGCGCCACGTGCGGACGAACTACTTGCAGCCGTCCACCTTGAGCACGCCGCGGCGGACAGCGTTGTCCCGATGCGCCGGCATGTCAAAGTGCACCAGGAACGCCTCGGGGTGGTGCGTTGTGCCCCGAAGCTGGTGGGCAGGGGTGCGCAGCTGCTCGTCGATAGCCTTGCCCACCACCATGGGGCTCGTGGCGTGCGATCGGTCCGCAGCCGTGAGGGTGACTGCGTGCTGGCGGAGGATGTACTCGCGTGCTCCAGCCCCGGGGTGGCGACCACCATCTTGTTGCTCGAACGTGGCCGTCTGGATGGGTCGGTGTGGGAGAAGAGCTCCATGCCGGCGCGGGGGGGTGAAGGAAATATGCCCTAGAGGCAATAATAAAGTTATTATTTATTTCCTTATTTCATGATAAATGTTTATTATTCATGCTAGAATTGTATTAACCGGAAACTTAGTACATGTGTGAATACATAGACAAACCGAGTGTCCCTAGTATGCCTCTACTTGACTAGCTCGTTAATCAAAGATGGTTAAGTTTCCTAGCCATAGACATGTGTTGTCATTTGATGAACGGGATCACATCATTAGAGAACGATGTGATGGACAAGACCCATTCATTAGCTTAGCATTATGATCGTTTCAGTTTCATTGCCACTGCTTTCTCATGACTTATACATGTTCCTCAGACTATGAGATTATGCAACTCCCGAATACCGGAGGAACACCTTGTGTGCTATCAAACGTCACAACGTAAGTGGGTGATTATAAAGATGCTCTACAGGAGTCTCCGAAGGTGTTTGTTGGGTTGGCATAGATCGAGATTAGGATTTGTCACTCCATGTATCGGAGAGGTATGTCTGGGCCCTCTCGGTAATGCACATCACTATAAGCCTTCCAAGCAATGTGACTAATGAGTTAGTTGCGAGATGATGCATTACAGAACGAGTAAAGAGACTTGCCGGCAACGAGATTGAACTAGGTATGATGATACCGACGATCGAATCTCGGGCAAGTAACATACCGATGACAAAGGGAACAATGTATGTTGTTATGCGGTTTGACCGATAAAGATCTTCGTAGAATATGTAGGAGCCAATATGAGCATCCAGGTTCTGCTATTGGTTATTAACCGAAGATGTGTCTCGGTCGTGTCTACATAGTTGTTGAACCCGTAGGGTCCGCACGTTTAACGTTCGATGATGATTTGTATTATGAGTTATGTGATTTGATGTACCGAAGTTTGTTCGGAGTCCCGGATGAGATCACGGACATGACGAGGAGTCTCGAAATGGTCGAGAGGTAAAGATCCATATATTGGAAGGTTGCATTCGGACATCGGAATGGTTCCGAGTGATTCGGGCATTTTTCCGGAGTACCGGGAGGTTACCGGAACCCCCCCGGGGAAAGATATGGGCCTTATGGGCCATAGGAGGGAGGCTAACCAGCCCACAAGGGGCTGGTGCTCCCCCCACAAGGGAGGGGCCGAATTGGACTTGGGAAGGGGGGCCCACCCCCCTTTCCTTCTCCTACTCCCTCTCCTTCCCCTTTTCCCCCTCCGATAGAAGTAAAAAAGGGTGGCGCCGAATCCTACTAAGACTGGAGTCCTAGTAGGACTCCCCTCTCCCAAGCGCGCCCCTTGTTGGCCGGCCTCCTCCTCCCCTCCATTATATACGGGGGCAGGGGGCACCCCAAAGGCACAGCAGACAATCTCTTAGCCGTGTGCGGTGCCCCCCTCCATAGTTCAACACCTCGGTCATACCGTCGTAGTGCTTAGGTGAAGCCTTGCGCCGGTAACTTCATCACCGTCACCACGCCGTCGTGCTGACGAAACTATCCCTCGGCCTCAACTGGATCACGAGTTTGGGGGACGTCACCGAGCTGAACGTGTGCAGATCGCGGAGGTGCCGTGCGTTCGGTACTTGGATAGGTTGGATCGCGAAGACGTTCGACTATATCAACCGCGTTACTAAACGCTTCCGCTTTCGGTGTACAAGGGTACGTGGACACACTCTCCCCGCTCGTTGCGATGCTTCTCCTAGATAGATCTTGCGTGATCGTAGGCAATTTTTTTGAAATTACCGCGTTCCCCAACAATGGTATCAGAGCCAGATCTATACGTAGATGTTATATGCACGAGTAGAGCACAAAGAGTTGTGGGCGATAATAGTCATACTACTTACCAGCATGTCATACTTTGATTCGGCGGTATTGTTGGATGAAGCGGCCCAGACCGACATTACATGACCGCGTTCAGGAGACTGGTTCTACCGCCGTGCTTTGCATACAGGTGGCTAGTGGGTGTCTGTTTCTCCAACTTTAGTTGAATCGAGTGTGACTACGCCCGGTCCTTGCTGAAGGTTAAAACAGCACACTTGATGAAAAATCGTTGTGGTTTTGATTCGTAGGTAAGAACGGTTCTTGCTAGAAGCCCGTAGCAGCCACGTAAAACTTGCAAAAATAAAGTAGAGGACGTCTAACTTGTTTTTGCCGGGCTTGCTGTGATGTGATATGGTCAAGACGTGATGATATATAATTTGTTGTATGAGATGATCATGGTTTGTAACAGTTATAGGCAACTGGTAGGAGCCATATGGTTCTCGCTTTATTGTATGAAATGCAATCGCCATGTAATTGCTTTACTTTATCACTAAGAGGTAGCGATAGTCGTAGAAGCAATAGTTGGTGAGACAACAACGATGCTTCGATGGAGATCAAGGTGTCAAGCCGGTGACGATGGTGATCATGACGGTGCTTTGGAGATGGAGATCAAAGGCACAAGATGATGATGGCCATATCGTATCACTTATTTGATTGCATGTGATGTTTATCCTTTTATGCATCTTATTTTGCTTAGTACAGCGGTAGCATTATAAGATGATCCCTCACTAAAATTTCAAGGTATAAGTGTTCTCCCTGAGTATGCACCGTTGCGACGGTTCTTCGTGCTGAGACACCATGTGAAGATCGGGTGTGATAAGCTCTACGTTCACATACAACGGGTGCAAGCCAGTTTTGCACACGCAGAATACTTGGGTTAAACCTGACGAGCCTAGCATATGCAGATATGGCCTCGGAACACTGAGACCGAAAGGTCGAGCGTGAATCATATAGTAGATATGATCAACATAGTGATGTTCACCATTGAAAAATACTCCATCTCACGTGATGATTGGACATGGTTTAGTTGATATGGATCACGTGATCACTTAGATGATTAAAGGGATGTCTATCTAAGTGGGAGTTCTTAAGTAATATGATTAATTGAACTTTAATTTATCATGAACTTAGTCCTGATAGTATTTGCATAATTATGTTGTAGATTAATAGCTCTCGATGTAGCTCCCCGTTTATTTTTGATATGTTCCTAGAGAAAAACTATGTTGAAAGATGATAGTAGCAATAATGCGGACTAGGTCCGTGATGTGAGGATTATCCTCATTGCTGCACAGAAGAATTATGTCCTTGATGCACCGTTAGGTGACAGACCTATTGCAGGAGCGGATGCAGACGTTATGAATGTTTGACAAGCTTGGTATGATGACTACTTGATAATTTAGTGCACCATGCTTTACGGCTTAGAACCGGGACTTCAAAAATGTTTTGAACACCACAGAGCATATAAGATGTTCCAAGAGTTGAAATTGGTATTTCATACGCATGCCCGTGTCAAGAGGTATGAGACCTCTGACAGTACTTTGCCTACAAGATGGAGGAGAATAGCTCAACCAATGAGCATGTGCTCAGATTGTCTGGGTACTACAATTGCTTGAATCAAGTGGGAGTTAATCTTCCAGATAAGATAGTAATTGACAAAGTTCTCTAGTCACTATCACCAAGTTACTAGAACTTCGTGATAAACTTTAATATGCAAGGGATGACAAAAGTAATTCCCGAGCTCTTCGCGATGCTGAAATCGGCGAAGGTAGAAATCAAGAAATAGCATCAAGTGTTGATGGTTAACAAGACCACTAGTTACAAGTAAAGGAAAATGGGATAGGAAGGGAACTTCAAGAAGAATGACAAGCAAGTTGTCACTCCCGTGAAGAAACCCAAAGCTAGACTTAAGCCTGAAACTGAGTGCTTCTACTACAAAGGAAATGGTCACTAGAAGTGGAACTGCCCTAGATACTTGGTGGATAAGAAGGATGGCAAAGTGAACAAAGGTATATTTGATATACATGTTATTGATGTGTACTTTACTAATGTTTATAGCAACCCCTCGGTATTTGATACTGGTTCAGTTGCTAAGAGTAGTAACTCGAAACGGGAGTTGCAAAATAAACAGACACTAGTTAAGGGCGAGGTGATGATGTGTGTTAGAAGTGATTCCAAGGTTGATAAGATCGCCATCGCATACTCCCTTTACCTTCGGGATTAGTGTTGAACCTAAAATAAATGTTATTTGGTGTTTGCGTTGAGCATGAATATGATTGGATCATGTTTATTGCGATACGGTTATTCATTTAAGTCAAAGAATACATGAAGAAAACCTTCTACGGTCATACACTCAATATAAATGGTTTATTGAATCTCGATCGTAGTGATACACATATTCATAAATATTGAAGCCAAAAGATGCAAAGTTAATAATAATAGTGCAACTTATTTGTGGCACTGCCGTTTAGGTCATATTGGTGTAAAAGCGCATGAAGAAACTCCATGCTGATGGACTTGTGGAATCACTTGATTATGAATCATTTGATGCTTGTGAACCATGCCTCATGGGCAAGATGACTAAGACTCCGTTCTCTGGAACAATGGAGCGAGCAACTGACTTGTTGGAAATAATACATATTGATGTATGCGGTCCGATGAGTGTTGAGGCTCGCGGCGGGTATCGTTATTTTCTGACCTTCACAGATTATTTGAGCAGATATGGGTATATCTACTTAATGAAACATAAGTCTGAAACATTTGAAAAGTTCAAAGAATTTCAGAGTGAAGTAGAAAATCATCATAACAAGAAAATAAAGTTTCTACGATCTGATCGTGGAGAAGAATATTTGAGTTACGAGTTTGGTCTTCATTTGAAACAATGCGGAATAGTTTCGCAACTCACGCCACCCGGAACACCACAGCGTAATGGTGTGTCCGAACGTCGTAACCGCACTTTATTAGATATGGTGCGATCTATGATGTCTCATACTGATTTACCGCTATCGTTTCGGGGTTATGCATTAGAGACAACTGCATTCACGTTAAATAGGGCAACATCTAAATCCATTGAGATGACACCATATGAACTGTGGTTTGGCAAGAAACCTAAGTTGTCGTTTCTTAAAGTTTGGGGCGGCGATGCTTATGTGAAAAAGTTTCAACCTGATAAGCTCGAACCCAAATCGGAGAAATGTGTCTTCATCGGATCCGAAGGCAAGATATTCATTGCTAAAAATGGATACTTTCTAGAGAAGGAGTTTCTCTCGAAAGAAGTGAGTGGGAGGAAAGTAGAACTTGATTAGGTAATTGTACCTTCTCCCAAATTGGAAAGTAGTTCATCACGGAAATCAGTTCCAGTGATGCCTACACCAATTAGTGAGGAAGTTAATGATGATGATCATGAAACTTCAGATCAAGTTACTACCAAACCTCATAGGTCAACCAGAGTGGTACAGTAATCCGGTTCTGGAAGTCATGTTACTAGACCATGACGAACCTATGAACTATGAGGAAGCGATGATGAGCCCATATTCCGCAAAATGGTTTAAGGCCATGAAATCTGAGATAGGATCCATGTATGAAAACAAAGTATGGACTTTGGTGGAATTGCCTGATGATCGGCAAGCCATTGAGAATAAATGGATCTTCAAGAGGAAGACGGACGCTGATGGTAGTGTTACTATCTACAAAGCTCGACTTGCCGCGAAGGGTTTTCGACAAGTTCATGGTGTTGACTACGATGAGATTTTCTCACTCGTAGCGATGCTTAAGTCTGTCTGAATCATGTTAGCAATTGCCGCATTTTATGAAATCTGGCAAATGGATAACAAAACTGCATTCCTTAATGGATTTATTAAAGAAGAGTTGTATATGATGCAACCAGAAGGTTTTGTCAATCCTAAAGGTGTTAACAAAATGTGCAAGCTCCAGCGATCCATCTATGGACTAGTGCAAGCATCTCGGAGTTGGGATATATGCTTTGATAAGTTGATCAAAGTATATAGTTTTATACAGACTTGCGGTGAAGCCTGTATTTACAAGAAAGTGAGTGGGAGCACTACAGCCTTTCGGATAAGTATATGTGAATGACATATTGTTGATCGGAAATGATGTAGAATTTTCTAGAAAAGCATAAAGGAGTGTTTTAAAGGAGTATTTCAAAGAAAGACCTCGGTGAAGGTACTTACATATTGAGCATCAAGATCTATAGAGATAGATCAAGACGCTTGATATGTTTTTTCAATGAGTACACACCTTGACAAGTTTTTGAACTAGTTCAAAATGGAACAGTCAAATAAAGAGTTCTCGCCTGTGTTGCAAGGTATGAAGTTGAGTAAGACTTAAAGCCCGAACACGGCAGAAGACAGAGAGAGAATGAAAGTCATTCCCTATGCCTCAGCCATAGGTTCTATAAAGTATGCCATGTTGTGTACCAGACCTATTGTATACCCTACCCTGAGTTTGGCAAGGGAGTACAATTTTGATCTAGGAGTAGATCACTGGACAGCGGTCAAAATTATCCTTCTAGGACTAAGGAAATATTTCTCGGTTATGGAGGTGATAAAGAGTTCGTCGTAAAGAGTTACGTCGATGCAAGCTTTGACACCGATCTAGATGACTCTAAGTCACAATCCGGATACATATTGAAAGTGGGAGCAATTAGCTAAAGTAGCTCCGTGCAGAGCATTATAGACATAGAAATTTGCAAAATACATACGGATCTGAATTTGGCAGACCCGTTGACTAAACTTCTCTCACAAGCAAAACATGATCACACCTTAGTACTCTTTGGGTGTTAATCACATGGCGATGTGAACTAGATTACTGACTCTAGTAAACCCTTTGAGTGGTTGGTCACATGGCGATGTGAACTATGGGTGTTAATCACATGGTGATGTGAACTATTAGTGTTAAATCACATGGCGATGTGAACTAGATTATTGACGCTAGTGCAAGTGGGAGACTAAAGGAAATATGCCCTAGAGGCAATAATAAAGTTATTATTTATTTCCTTATTTCATGATAAATGTTTATTATTCATGCTAGAATTGTATTAACCGGAAACTTAGTACATGTGTGAATACATAGACAAACAGAGTGTCCCTAGTATGCCTCTACTTGACTAGCTCGTTAATCAAAGACCCATTCGTTAACTTAGCATTATGATCATTTCAGTTTCATTGCTACTGCTTTCTTCATGACTTATACATGTTCCTCAGACTATGAGATTATGCAACTCCCGAATACCGGAGGAACACCTTGTGTGCTATCAAATGTCAGGTGATTATAAAGATGCTACACAGGTGTCTCCGAAGGTGTTCGCTGGGTTGGCATAGATCGAGATTAGGATTTGTCACTCCGTGTATCGGAGAGGTATCTCTGGGCCCTCTTGGTAATGCACATCACTATAAGCCTTGCAAGCAATGTGACTAATGAGTTAGTTGCGGGATGATGCATTACGGAATGAGCGAAGAGACTTGCCAGTAACGAGATTGAACTAGGTATGATGATACCGACGATCGAATCTCGGGCAAGTAACATACGATGACAAAGGGAACAACGCATGTTGTTATGCAGTTTGACCGATAAAGATCTTCGTAGAATATGTAGGAGCCAATATGAGCATCCAGGTTCCGCTACTGGTATTGACCGGAGATGTGCCTCGGTCATGTCTACATAGTTCTCGAACCCGTAGGGTTCGCACGCTTAACGTTCGATGACGATTTGTATTATGAGTTATGTGATTCAATGTACCGAAGTTTGTTCGAAGTCTCGGATGAGATCACGGACATGACGAGGAGTCTCGAAATGGTCGAGAGGTAAAGATTCATATATTGGAAGGTTGCATTCGGACATCGGAATGGTTCCGAGTGATTCAGGCATTTTTCCGGAGTACCGGGAGGTTACCGGAACCCCCCGGGGAAAGATATGGGCCTGATGGGCCATAGGATGGAGGCTAACCAGCCCACAAGGGCTGGTGCGCTCCCCACAAGGGAGGAGGCCGAATTGGACTTGGGAAGGGGGCGCCACCCCCCTTTCCTTCTTCTACTCCCTCTCCTTCCCCTTTCCCCCCTCCGGTAGAAGGAAAAAAGGGTGGGGCCGAATCCTATTAGGACTGGAGTCCTAGTAGGACTCCCCTCTCCCTGGCACACCCCTTGTTGGTCGGCCTCCTCCTCCCCTCCTTTATATACGGGGGTAGGGGGCACTCCAAAGGCACAACAGACAATCTCTTAGCCGTGTGCGGTGCCCCCCCTCCACAGTTCAACACCTCGGTCATATCGTCGTAGTGCTTAGGCGAAGCCCTGCGCTGGTAGCTTCATCATCACCGTCACCACGCCGTCGTGCTGACGAAACTCTCCCTCGGCCTCAACTGGATCACGAGTTCGAGGGACGTCACCGAGCTGAACGTGTGCAGATCGCGGAGGTGCCGTGCGTTCGGTACATGGATCGGTTGGATCGCGAAGACGTTCGGCTACATCAACCGCGTTACTAAACGCTTCCGCTTTCGGTCTACGAGGGTACGTGGACACACTCTCCCCGCTCGTTGCGATGCTTCTCCTAGATAGATCTTGGGTGATCGTAGGCAAAAAAATTGAAATTACTGCGTTCCCCAACAGGAGGTGGTGGAGCTGAGGACATCGTGTCGAAGCAGAGGCGCGCGCTCACCGGCACACGCGTGGGTGCCAGTCGAATCCTAGCGTGGGCAGCCCCTCCTGGGCCGCCGTTGCGAGGATTTTGAGGGCACTCGCGACCAAAATGGCCCTGATGCTCACAGACGATGCATCTCAATGGGTCTCTACAATCCTTGCGACGGTGGAACTTACTCAGGCAACGGAAACACTTTCCCTTGAACTTGCTTAAAAAGGCCTTCCGCCCTGGAGTTGAAGCATGGCTCTGCCCGCGGTCCGAACGAGGGCGTCGCTGGTGCACACTGTTGCCCGCCGGCCTCTTGCTGGCACGGTGGGTTTTCCGCAACTGGACCGCCGTCCATCCCTCCTCCACCTCCGAAGAGGAAAGGCAGATCTGACCATCCGAGGCAACGACTATGGATTTAAGGTGCGGCGCCCCATCTGCACGCGGCGCATCCAGATCCGTTGGGACGGAGGGTGAAGGAGTAATGGAGCAATCGCCTCGGCGCAGGATTCGCGGCGCCGAGGCCGGATCTGGGTCTTCTCCCGCTGGCAGCGGCATGCTTGCGACCGCAGCAGGCAACGGACCGACGGGGCATGGCGGTCGCCCCCGGGCGGTGGAGGGCAGCGCCCGCAGGAGCCGGAAGAACGTCTGCAAGCCATAAAGGCCGGTGGGTGGCCGCCGTAGCCGGAGTGGCCAGCGCCGCGAAGGGGAGTGTGGCTAGCCTCGCGAACGACCACTCCCCGGTGTTTCTTGTGTAGTAGTTTGTATACAACTCGGCTAACGTTAATGCAGTGTTTTTTTTCTCAAGGTGTCTGGCTAAGTAGCTAAAAGCATTTCTAAAGTTTGTACATACATCCCTTCACAAAAAAGTTTGAACATACATACCGTATAAACATCCATCACTCGTTTACAAAAGAATTCAAACAATAGGCTCTCCACACAAATTTTCATTAAGAAACGCCACAAATTATAGTTGTTTCAAATATAAATGATCAATGTTACCTTTTATATTTGTGGACTTAATTTGGACTCATATGTTTGGCATATTCACAATATTTGCTAGCACCCCACTTGTATAAGATATTCACGTCAACTTAACGAGGCCCACCCACGTGATCCCATCTCTCTCCAGAATCAAGTACTCCAATGAAGTTCACCGCAGTTTCATTTATTTCACTGATTACAATGAAAGTGGGAACTCAATAAAACCAAAAAAGTTCATAGATTATTGGTTTTTTTACAATAAAGTTCATACTTCATAGATTATTATTTTACTGGTTTTACTTTTTTGGTTTTTTTCTTCCAAAACACATATATCTGTAATTTCATTTGATATTCTGATCTCATTCATTAAAAATAGCTCACAAATCATATACTTCACTTACTTTTAAATTTTTCATAAATCACACAATGCTCCCGTCTCAAATATCTGAAATGAATGAAATATGTCATATATTTTAAATTCACTTAACTTTAATTTTCTCACTTAGGTCAGTAACAGTACCATATTTCGGAGATTTGTGGAGCGTATATTTTACAACATGCATATTTCAATAACAACTATTTAAGATACTTTTTGAAACATATATTCCAATAAAATACATTTCAATTAAAAACCATTGAAATATATGTCACCTGCCTACCTCATCACCATTTCTCAATTTCAACAACAATATTCAAGCATGCCTTCTCCGCAACAATTTCACCTTCTCACTTATGTGAGAATTTGATTGAAATCGTTGTTGATGCTAAAACATGCTAAGTGGAACATGCCATTCTTAGCAATAATTCCACTTTTTCACATATCAAATATATTTCAATATCATAAAAGTGAAATAGAGATGAAAATTTTCACAATCAAAACTATCATTGTGACACTAAAATATGCATTTAACATATCGCACAACCACTCACACAATTTCACTTTCAAATATGAGTATTTTAATTGCCGGTTGAAAAAAACACTTGTTTCATTTAGCAATTGGAGTTTTTCACCTATTTCACTTGACAATTTGACACAATTAATTTCCACCATCACTGCATCACATTCTCACACAAACACCGTACCATATACCACAAAATCATTATCAATATCAATTTCTTTGTGAGTTTCACACAATCCACTACTGCATCTCACAATTTGGGTACTGCACAAATATCAAATTGACTTTATTCCACTCCACACATTATCAATAACAATGTTTTCATGAATTTCACATAATCACAGTAACACGGGGGACGTTGTCGGGGAGGAGCTCCACGTGCTGGTCGTCGTCACTTGACATTGTGAAATAATCATTAACATATGGATGTGTGCATCAATTGATGCTGAGGACTTGTTTCAGATAAAAAAAATGGTGCTGAGGCCGGAGGTGTTATCCTCCATTTTTGAAAAAGAATAAAGTCGATCATACATTTATTAATCTAGTGAGTATCATGGAGCTGTCATGGCAGACCGTAGAGGGCCAAAGAAAAATTCCAATTATCCGGATCGTGGGCCCTATGAAGTTGCGTTTTTAGCGTGCCGATTGGACCCTTGCGTATCAACTTGGCCGGGACGAAGGTCAATGCGACGTCCTACCAGCTGCCGCCGGTGGCTCCCGGCGCGGCGATTCGTATCCTCGAGAAGCCAAGGAACCTTTGCCATACAAGCAGTGCACGTGGTACTGAATCACACATGCGCGAGGACGCACCAGTTGCTCGCGCCATAATGGTGCACCGGTGAGACGCCGACGAGTGAGTGAGCCGGCGAGGTGACTCGCAAGCCGCCCTAGTGCCGCGCCCCTCGCCTGGCTATTCCGCGCGCGCGCTTCCATCGGTCGGCCAGTACCATACTCGCCGGCTACTCAACCACCCTCCCGTTGGAGGAGCCGCGCGCGACACCTGTAGACCATGGACCACGAGAGAAAACACATGCGGATCCATTGAATTCCTCGATCGCGCCACCATGAGGCCGACCTGATGGGGCGGTACGATGTAAGGTCCGGTTCGTCGCTGGGCGTGATCTCGTTCAGCTACACGTTGGGTGCTTGAACGTCGTCGGAGCGCCGCCAGGACGTACGTGCCGCTCCGGAGATGGCCGCGCTCCGGCGTTGAAAACTGCCACGTTCCCGTGCAAGCGCGTCGGTTGAGACGATGGCGAGGGCACTAAACTCTCTCGGCATCGGTCAGAGGAACAGCGCGGGACACCTGGTAATTATCCTTGAATCGACCCCTGCTGGATCGGCGCCTTTCTACGGGGCTCGGAAAGGAACCACGTTTTTTCTTTGAGAGTGAAAGGAACCACGTTGGTGTCTCACGTACCACTTCACCTGTGCTCTCGCGACTCAAGGGCAATTAGGGTTTCATCCTCCTCCTGCCGGCGCCGCCGCAGGTCTAACTCGTCTCCTATGGTCTTAGGTACGTAGACACAGAGAATCTCATCCCTTACCGGTGGGAGGGCTTCTGCTATGTTTTTAGGTGTCTTTTTGTTTACGTTTAGGGTTTATGTCCTACTCAGTAAGACGAGACAACGAGCGGCTCCCTAAAGATGAAATAAGATTCTTCTTGCCTAGCCTATGTCCCGGCAATGCGTCTAGCACCGTCGAAAGACGTGTGCATGTGTGTCTCCGGTAGATGTCGCAGGACTCGGCTCACGTTTGTCTTTGGTGAATGTACTTGGATCTGGTATTCGTTCGTCCGCTCCATGTGTCTACAAATTGAATAGTTTAAATATACACTTCTGTAACGCCCTGGATCCGATGCGTTAGGTGTCTTCCAGTTATTCGTCGTCGTTGCCATGTCATTTGCTTCCGTGTTGCATTTTGCCATGTCATCATCTGCATTGCATCATCATGTTTTTTTTAAACTTGCATCCGGTCTTTTTCCCCGTTGTCCGTTTCGCGATCCGACACTCTCGCGCGCCCGTCGCCCCTCTCAGACCTTGTTTCATGAGTGGGAGAAAAACGTTCTCAGAATGGGCCGAGATTTGTCGAGTGGCCTTGGTATAGCACCGACAGACCGCCCATCAAATTTCGTTTCATTTGGAGGTCGTTTGATGCCCCAACGGTTAACCGCGTACCCCGAAAGCCCCCTCCACCACAGCCCACCTAGCCCATCCAAACCCCCTCTATGCTCTCGGTCGTTCGATCACGATTGTGTGGGCAAAAACCGCACCCCGTTTGGACTCTCCAAGCTCCCTCTAGCTATATATATGCCATCTCCCCC
>NC_057802.1:465981824-466025180 GCF_018294505.1 Triticum aestivum | reverse complement strand
CGACAGGCGCCGCCCGTCGCGGGACCGCGCCTCCCGCGCCTCGCCGCCGCCTCCCTCGGCTTCCGCGCCGCCGGACCCCGCACCGCGTCGTCCCCGCCGGATCTGCCTCCCCCCGACCTTCCCCGTCGTCCCCGCCGGATCTGCCTCTCCCCGACCTTCCCCGACGTCCCGCTGCCTCGTCGAAGTTTGCCGCCTCGCCGGAGTTCTCGCCGGAGCCGGATCCGCCCGAGTGGACGAGATCCACCAGTTCAGCGATCCAAACGCCCTCGTCCCCGGCCGGTACCGCGCCGTCCCGCTTTGTCCCGTCCACTTTTCGGAGTGGTAAATTTCTGCCAAGTCCCGAAATTGTTGCATTATGTTTCCATGTTCATCATGTCATAAGTTCGTGCTCGGTGCTCCGATTTATGCTTTCAATATATCAAAATGTTCTTCATGAGATGTTCTTCATTTTGTTTCATTGTTCCATGCTTGTTTGAGATTATCTTGATGCCCTAATCATCGTTGCAAGAGTGCTATATGCTGTTAACTGTTGTCAGTTATATGAACTTGATGATTTGTCTTTTTCATTGCATTTTGTGTGTGCATCCTATGAGCATGAGCTCTACATGTATTTTGTACTACATCATGCCCTCTTTACAGTGGTTCTAGTATTGTATTTTTAGAATCTTTGTGGTGACTACCGCAAGCATGCAAAGTAGCCTCCGTGATGTTGCTGATTTCTGTGACTTAGTCATTTCTGCCAAGTCTGAGTCTGTTATGTTTTGTTGCTATGTAAACCTGCTGCTACAAGTCATTCTATGCATAATCCGGAGATGTTCACTAAGTGTCGTGGAATTGTCACGGCAGATGTCCTCAAACTAGGACTTAGTCGTGGAGCCATCGCCGCTAGGAAGCTTGAAGGGGTTAAGAGGGACAAGGAACACGAGGGTTTATACTGGTTCGGCCCCTTAAGGTGAAGGTAAAAGCCTACGTCCAGTTGAGGTGGTATTGATTAGGGTTTCGATGACCAGGGAGCTTAACTGCTATGCCTGGCTCTCGATGAGATCTTTCTTGTCCCTAAACCGCTGCCGGGTCGCCCCTTTATATAGAGAGGTTGACGCCCCGCAGCTTCTGAGAGCCCTGGCCGGCTCATAAGAGTGTCTGGCTCGGACTCTCAACTATTCTTGCCTTACACTACAAGTTCTACCATAAGGACGGTTGTAACTACGGGCCTTAAGCCATCTCCGGGTCTTAAGCCCATCTTTGGCCCACCGTCTTCAAGCTTGGCACCGGGCTTCTGGTGATGATCCTTATGTGTAACCCGGCCCCACCGGGCGGGTGACTCTAAGGTTTATATCCTCAACATTAGGCCCCAGATTGATTTGAGCCGGCTCATTTCAATCTTCAATTCTTTCGACAGAAAATCTCTGGCTTACAATTGTGTGAAGGCCATAACCCGGCGTGACGTCATCCTCTGGATCCCGGGTAATCCGCCGTGACGTCATCTTCCATTAAATCCATTTTTTTTACTCCTCTATATCCGCAACGGATCTTTATCTTTACTGCCATCCCGAAAATCGAGGCGCTTCTCGGGCGAGATAATCACGCCGTGACCTCCTCGTTTCTCGCGCCCACTTATGAGTCTTGCCTTATAAATAACCCGCCCCTCGGGTCCTTTCCATTCTCCCCCTTCTGTTATCTCCTTCCTCTCGCCCTCCTGTGCTGCTCGAGTTCCGCCGCCGCCGCCGCCGCAACAGAGCTCCGCGTCCTCGTCGTCCTTGGCCGCTGCATCACCCTGAACCGTCCAGAGAACCGCGGCGAACCCCCGGAGCACACCTGCATCTGTAAGTTCCTTCCTCTTCGTATAATAGATCTGCATTAAGATTTTCGAGTTCGCCGATGTTCTTCGCTGTTCGTCATGAACTCTTCATAGATTTCATCACCGCCGCCCTTTCTTGATCTTAAGATAGCATAAAACCAACGCGGTAGCTATTTGGCACCCATTTCAAATGCAAACAGATCTCTTTTCACTGCATAAAGGCCCCGTTCGTCCCCAAGAACTTCTTTTGCGTCTGTTTTAGGTCTAGAAATTTTCCTTTTCAGCCGACCGTTTTGATCCAAATTAGTTACTGCAATGTGTGAAACCTGTTTTCACCACACTTAGTGAAAATTTGCACATGCTGAGTCATGGCGGTTTACATTTCCGGCTTTAAAGAAACCACGCACTGTAAAACCTTCCGGCTCAAAATAAGCCACGCACCATAAAATTTTCCAGCTCATCTGCAACAAGGTCGTAGATAATCGAATTACTCTCAATGCCTCCAGCCGCTTAGATAATCTGATGCACCTAGATATATGTCATTAGGCCCCTCCATAAGCCGCCACTTTAAACATTGAACTGCAAATTTCCTCCGGCTTATAATTAAACCGGACATTTTTCCTTTTATCATAGGCTTCCGACTTTCACCATGCCTCCCAAAGCTCCCAAAGCACCCATCACGTGCAATTGGATGAGGTCCAACGTCACCGACGAGACCTTAGCGGATTTCGTAAAGTCGGGTTATCTGCCCAAGAAGGACGTCATGTCCTACCGTGCCCCTGACCCGTCAGAGGAGAGACCACAGCCAAAGGACGGGGAGGTAGTGATTTTTGCGGATCACATGAGCCGGGGCTTCGCACCGCCCGGCTCAAAGTTCTTCAGAGATGTACTGAATTTCTTTGACCTGCGGCCACAAGATATAGGACCCAATTCGTTGTCAAACATATGCAACTTGCAAGTGTTCTGCGAGGTCTACCTTGGAGAGGAGCCCAGCCTTCTGCTCTTTAGAGAGTTGTTCTATTTGAACCGCCAGAACGAGTGCGCCAACGGGCCGAGCTTAGAACTTGGTGGAATCTCTATTCAGCGACGGAGAGACTGCCTTTTCCCTTACGCCGAGCCGCCAAGCCACCCAAAGGACTGGAACCAGACGTGGTTCTACTGCCAAGACACGTCGCCGGCTGACGAGAGCCCGCTGCCCGGCTTTCGCCCTTCACGTTTGGAACCAACTCACCCTCTGTCAGACAAGTTAACTCAAGCGGAGCGCCAACCTCTGATCCCCACCATCAACAAAATCAAGGCTCTCCTGGTAAATGGCCTTAATGGCATTGATCTAGTCCGAGTCTGGATCTCGTGGCGGGTGATCCCCTTAAGCCACCGCCCCGGCTTAATGTGTGAGTACATGGGCCGGAAAGATGACCCCTTGAGACACAGCCGCAACGATCTTCCTGAAGACGTTGCTGAGGATATGACCAAGGCTCTCTTGAACGAGAGTTTGGCAGACCGCGGGAGGACCGGCTTAAGCCCCTTCTGCAAGACCAACCCGGCCTCAGCGGTAAGCCGCTGATCTGAACATCTTATTTTCTTCTGTAGTTAATTTCCATCCGAACCTTAAGAAATCGTCATTGTACTTTTCAGGCTGATGACAAATTCTGGAAGGTCAAGTATGACCATGAGGCGGCCAAGAAGGCCAGGAAGGCTAAGAAAGCCGCCAAGAGAGCCGCTCCCCGCAAGAAGGGAAGTAGGCCTACTGCTTCAGAGCTGCTGCAACTAAGCGACAGCTCCGAGTCAGAGGTAACCCCTGAGCCTGTAAGCTCTTGTTATATTTGTTGTTTATTTTTGTCCACCTTATCAATACTGTTCATCAACAGGATGACACCGGAGCAAGTAACCCGGTGGTTGAAGAGGTAATGACACTTTCCTCCGACTCGGAGCCCTTGCCAAGGCTGAAAGTCCGTAGGGTAACCCGGAAAGTAAGATTTTCACATCCTTTAGCTTATCAAGATCCTCAATTTCTTTTGAAGCAACAGATTCATGAGAACCGGCGGCACACCCGGACCAACAAGGATGCTGACCTCTCCTCCGGCTTACCTGAGGCATCAAGGAAGCGCCGGACCGAGGTTATTTCCAACTTATATCCTTTTCATCCTCTGGCGGGAGTTATATGTGAACCTCTCAATTCTTCTGATTCAAATTATCAGGAAACGTCTCCTTCCTCTCGTGACTCGATGCAGTCAAATTTGTCGGCTTTCAAGACCGTACCCGGGTAATGATGACCATCTCTTGCTGTGCTTTATCTTTACTCATACTTTTGTACTAATCTTTTTGTCTTTTCAGTGCCCAGGCAAAGCTCAGCAAGAGGGCGAAAAAGAATAAGCCGGTCGAAGAGCCGGACTTGCCTGAACCGGAGGGTGCAGCTCAAGAACCGCCAGCTGCCTCTGCTCCTGCAGCTGCCGCCCCAACCGACAAGCCAATCGCAGAAACTTCTGCTAACCCGGAGACCTCCAGCCTGGCTCAACCGGCCAATGACCCGGACGTGGTAATCACCCGAACAGAGTTTGTTGAGCCGGGGAGACCCACTGCGCTGGCCAAGTGCTCCACCAAGGAAGAGCTGCTAGAGCGCCGCCGGGCCAATCTGGACCTCACTGACTATGCCAATCTGAGCATCGGAGAGATCGTCTCCGGCTATGTCAGTCAGGTGCACAAGAGCCGGGACTTAGAGATCGACATGGTGAATCAGATTCAGCAGAAGTCTGAGGTACCACTCTTCTTGCTTACTGCATAGTTATCTTTACCATACTAGCCCCCAAGTCGAAGACTTATGATTGAATATGTTGTAGACTTAAGTTCCGGCTTACTTCCATGAACCGGTAATTTGTTGATAGAAACGTTCGATATGCATTATCCCCCAAGTGCCAAGTGTCTTTGCTTGGAAAACGCTTGGGACTTTAAATTTGCATAGTAACTGTTCATACTATAACCCGGAAATTATGCAGGCTGCTTGCAAGAAGTTTGAGGCCGACATCTCCGATCTAAAGACCCACCTGAGGACGCAAGAAACTGAGACCCGGAAGGCCAACGCCAAATTTGTGTCCAGTATTGCTTCTCAAGAGAAGCTGAAAAAGGACTTTGAAGCTGAACGGAAAGCTTGGGCCGAAGAGAAGGCTACTCTGGTGAGCCGGGCCGAACAGGCGGAGAAGGCTCTGACAGAGAAAACCACCGAGCTCTCCGGCTTAAAGCGCCACGTGTCCCAGATGGTTGCCGCAATCTTCGGTAAGTCATTCCACCGGCTCTCGTCCAGTTTATAATCTTTATGTCTCATAATCCATCATCGCCAGCGGCTTACCTTACCCTGTTAAACAGGTCCCAGAAGCGCCAACCTCAACCAAAGTTTGGTGACCAAGCTGAAGGCCGTGTACACCCTAGTGGACCAACTCTACACCGGGTCACAGCGCGCCTTGGCCGTGGTGGCCCTATCCAATGAGGTGCCGACTCACCTAGCGGAAGTTCTTCGCCGGCTTGCCGTTCTTCCTCAGCGTGTCCAAGAGCTGCGACGGGCCTCCACAAGAGCCGGAGCCATAGCTGCTCTGAGCCGGGCCAAGCCGTTCCTTCCAGAATTAGACCCGGCGGACATTGCCCTTGGCTATCCCAGCTTGAAGGAAGACGGCACCCCCTTCGACCAAAAGGACTTCGCAGCCTGCGTGAAGATCGTACGCCCGGTGGCCACTCTGATTGGAAATGACACGGATCTGACCAAGTACCAGCCGGGTTACGGTGCCGAGAATCAGAGGATCCCCACTCCGCGTTACGAAGCCATCAGCTTAGTCCCGCCGACTCGTAAGCACACCTTTGCCCCGGAAATTGACCCGGCCGGGTTAATTGACGAGAAAGCTCAATTTGAAGCTCTGAGCGGCATTGACTGGAAATCGTCAACTTTCCAGGTCTTGGGAACAGCCGGAGGAGCGGAGAGGGATGAGCCGGAAACTTCAACCCAGCAAGCGTCTTAACTCTATGGCGGTTTATTTGAAACAATGCTTCACCCTTTTGGACTCGATGAGTCTTTGTAATAGAATAGGATCAACACTTTAACTTTGTCGTGCCATCGTGCACGTGTTGAATGCTGAATTCTATGAAAGTTGTTTCCTTATGTTCCTCCGGGTCATAAATGATCATTCATGTTCCTTAAGCTCAAATAGTTATCCTTTACTATCCTGCGTAGAAAGACAAATCACAAGTCTCTAGGCAGCTTACCGCACTGAGAATCATAGCTTATACACATAACCCGGAATATGAATCATAAAAGACTGGGCCTCAATTATGTCCTTGACATAGTCGTAACAACACACTTACCGGCTTTTAAGCACACGTCCGGTTTATATAACCCGGGTAATAAGGCTGGTACCTCAATCCCGGTTTACCATTCTTAACAACGCCGATTGTGTTCGACTAGTACTGTGAATCAAAGTTAAGCCGGCAAAATGAGACCCGCCGAGCACACTTGACATAATCAGAAGAACTCGCTATAAATCAGAAAAACTTAGGGGCTTCCGGTTCGAATACGACCAGAGACCCGTCCCAAAGGGGTTATGCTAGGATTCGAATGCGATCATATAGCCCCCAGTGGGTGTGGCGATGCCAATCAAGAGGGTACCGACAGCTATGTTCTCTTTGGTTCGAATACGACCCATGTTTGAACAGGAAGCCCCCAAATGACTTGAAGAATTGTTTAACGACGCTAATTCGAATACGATCCATGTTGGTTCCCAAAGGGGGTTGAACTATGATTCAAATATGACCAAAGAAAACTCCCCAATGAGCTCGGCACTTTGCCAATCAAATTGGTATCGACAGCTATGTTCTCTTTGGTTCGAATACGACCTATGTTTGAACAGGAAGCCCCCAAGTGACCTTATTGCATACGGCTAGATTCGAATACGATCATAAGCTGGATCCACCTTCAAGTTATCATGAGATCTTGCAATGAAAACAACACGTTCACATTTGGAGGAGAAAAAAGGACAGAGGTCCTGCTTTATTGCTTATCATAATATATACATGGCTTAGAGAAATATGTACATCATAAGAGCCGGTGGCTCAAGTGTAGTAAGGCCGAAGCTGAGCTATGTTCCACGGCCAACGGGTCTCTTCCTCCGACTTACGTGAATCTTTGTGCTCCCGAATGTCAATGAGGTAATATGACCCGTTGTGCAAATTCTTGCTGACCACAAAGGGCCCTTCCCAAGGCGGGGATAGCTTGTGCGCATCTGTTTGATCTTGGATGAGCCGGAGCACCAGATCGCCTTCCTGGAAGACCCGGGATTTAACCCGGCGACTATGATAACGGCGCAGGTCTTGTTGGTAAATCGCTGAGCAAGCTGCTGCCACATCACGCTGTTCGTCCAAGAAGTCAAGAGCATCTTGGCACGCCTGTTCATTATCCACCTCCACATAAGCCGCCACCCGAGGTGAGTCATGACGGATGTCACTGGGGAGAACTGCTTCCGCTCCATAAACCATGAAGAAAGGCGTGAAACCTGTAGACCTGTTAGGAGTAGTGTTGATGCTCCACAACACGGAGGGTAACTCCTCCACCCAACAACCCGGCGTCCGTTGTAAAGGGACCAAAAGCCGGGGTTTGATGCCTTTCAGAATCTCCTGATTAGCCCTCTCAGCCTGACCATTGGATTGAGGATGAGCCACTGATGAAACATCAAGTCGAATATGCTCTCGTTGACAAAACTCCTCCATGGCGCCTTTGGATAGATTGGTACCATTGTCAGTTATAATGCTGTGTGGAAAGCCAAAACGAAAGATCACCTTTTTCATAAACTGAACTGTCGTGGCTGCGTCACGCTTGCTAACTGGCTCCGCTTCAACCCATTTGGTAAATTTGTCAACTGCCACCAAGAGGTGGGTCTTCTTGTCCTTGGACCTTTTAAAAGGCCCAACCATATCAAGCCCCCAAACCGCAAAGGGCCAAGTAATTGGGATCATCCTCAGCTCCTGAGCCGGCACATGAGCCCGTCGCGAGAACCTTTGGCAACCATCACATTTACTGACCAAGTCCTCCGCATCAGCATGAGCCATCAGCCAATAAAAACCATGACGAAAAGCCTTGGCCACAAGAGACTGCAAGCCGGCGTGATGGCCACAATCCCCTTCATGAATCTCACGCAAGATGTCTTGACCTTCCTCACGGGAGACACATCGCTGGAACGCTCCCGTAACACTGCGACGATGCAACTCACCATTGATAACAACCATTGACTTAGACCGCCCGGTTATTTGTCTGGCCAAAGTTTCGTCCTCAGGCAAATCTCCCCGGGTCATGTAAGCCAGATAGGGCACTGTCCAGTCAGGGACAGCCAAGTCTTCCTCTGTGGGCAACTTAACAGAAGGGTTATGCAGGACGTCCAGGAAAGTATTAGGCGGCACCGGTTTTCGCTGAGAGCCCAGCCGGCTTAAAGCATCAGCCGCCTCATTCTTCCTGCGATCGATGTGCTCTACTTGGTAACCCTGAAAGTGCCCAACAATGGCATCAACCTCCCGGCGATAAGCCGCCATAAGAGGGTCCTTGGAGTCCCACTTTCCTGATACTTGTTGAGCCACCAAGTCTGAGTCGCCGAAGCACCTTACCCGGCTCAAGCTCATCTCCTTAGCCATCCGAAGACCGTGGAGCAAGGTCTCGTACTCAGGTGCATTGTTGGTGCAAGGAAACATCAATTGTAGCACATAATGGAACTTGTCACCTTTAGGGGAAGCCAATACGACTCCAGCCCCCGAGCCCTCCAATTGCCTGGACCCATCGAAGTGAATAGTCCAATATGTGTTATCCGGCTTTTGTTCGGGCACTTGTAGCTCTGTCCAATCATTGATGAAATCCATTAAGGCCTGAGATTTAACAGCAGTGCGTGGCACGTATTTCAGACCATGAGGTCCGAGCTCTATAGCCCACTTAGCCACTCTCCCCGTGGCCTCTCTGTTTTGAATGATATCTCCAAGGGGGCAGAACTGACCACAGTGATGGGGTGACCCTGGAAATAATGCTTAAGTTTCCGGCTTGCCATGAACACACCATAGACAAGCTTCTGCCAATGCGGATACCGCTGCTTGGACTCAATGAGTACTTCGCTGACATAATAAACCGGCCGCTGAACCGGATGCTCCTTACCCTCTTCCTTGCGCTCCACCACCACGGCTACACTGACGGCTCGTGTGTTAGCAGCCACATATAGCAATAAAGGCTCCTTGTCAACCGGAGCAGCAAGGACTGGGGGCTCGGCCAGCTGTCTCTTCAAATCCTCAAAAGCAGTATTAGCTGCATCATTCCAGACAAAGTCATCAGTTTTATTCATCAACTGATATAATGGCATGGCCTTCTCCCCCAAACGGCTTATAAAACGGCTTAAAGCAGCGATACGACCCGCCAGGCGCTGGACGTCGTTTATACACGCCGGCTTAGCCAGGGAGGTGATGGCCTTGATCTTCTCCGGGTTAGCTTCAATGCCTCTGTTAGAAACCAAAAAACCCAAGAGCTTGCCTGCAGGAACACCAAAAACACACTTGGCCGGGTTAAGCATCATCTTGTAGACCCGGAGATTATCAAAGGTTTCCCTCAGATCATCTATCAAGGTTTCCTCCTTCCTGGATTTAACCACAATATCATCCACAAAAGCATGAACATTGCGCCCAATCTGGTTACGAAGATAGTTCTGCACGCAACGCTGATAAGTCGCCTGTGCACTCTTGAGTCCAAAGGGCATAGACACATAGCAGAAGGCTCCAAAGGGAGTGATGAACGTCGTCTTCTCCTAGTCCTTAACTGCCATTTTAATCTGATGATATCCAGAGTAAGCATCCAAGAAACTTAGGCGCTCACAACCCGCCGTAGCATCAATGATTTGATCAATATGGGGAAGGGCGAAAAGATCAGCCGGACACGCCTTGTTCAAGTCCGTGTAGTCCACACACATCCGCCAGGTGCCGTTCTTTTTGAGTACGAGCACCGGGTTAGCTAACCACTCTGGGTGGAAGACTTCAACAATAAACCCGGCCGCCAAGAGCCGGGCCACCTCTTCACCAATAGCTTTCCGCCTCCCTTCATTAAACCGCCGAAGGAATTGCCTGACCGCCTTAAATTTCGGATCAACATTGAGAGTGTGCTCAGCGAGTTCTCTAGGTACACCTGGCATGTCAGAAGGTTTCCATGCAAAAATGTCCCTATTCTCACGGATGAACTCGATGAGCGCGCTTTCCTATTTTGGATCCAGATTGGCACTGATGCTAAACTGCTGAGATGAATCACCTGGAAAGAAATCAACAAGTTTAGTCTCCTCAGCCGACTTAAATTTCATTGCCGGCTCATGCTCCGTAGTCGGCTTTTTCAGAGAGGTCATATCTGTTGGGTCAACATTGTCCTTGTAAAATTTTAACTCCTCTGTTGCACAAACAGATTCTGCATAAGCTGCATCGCCTTCCTCACACTCCAAGGCCACCTTCCGGCTGCCATGAACCGTAATGGTCCCATTGAGACCTGGCATCTTGAGCTGTAAATACACGTAACACGGCCGTGCCATGAACTTGGCGTAAGCCGGTCACCCGAATATGGCATGATACGGGCTTCTTATCTTGACCACCTCAAAGGTCAATTTTTCCACCCTGTAGTTGTGCTCGTCTCCAAAGGCCACTTCCAACTCGATCTTGCCAACTGGATAAGCCGACTTACCAGGTACCACACCATGGAAAATAGTGTTCGACTGGCTAAGGTTCTTATCAATCAACCCCATACGACGGAAAGTCTCATAGTAGAGGATGTTGATGCTGCTGCCTCCATCCATGAGCACCTTGGTGAATTTATATCCTCCCACCTGAGGAGCCACCACCAAGGCCAAGTGACCCGGATTATCCACCCAGGGAGGGTGATCCTCCCTACTCCACACGATAGGTTGCTCAGACCATCTTAAATAGCGTGGAACCGCCGGCTCAACAGCATTCAGAGCCCTCTTGTTGAGGATATAGACCTTAGAGTCACCCGCCAGGAGGGGCCGGGTTACTCATATGGTCGTTGCCAGAAGCCCGGAGCCAAGCTTGAAGACGATGGGCCAGAGATGGGCTTAAGACCCGGATATGGCTTAAGGCCCGTAGTTACAATCATTATTATGGTAGAACTTGTAGTGTAAGGCAAGTATAGTTGAGAGTCCGAGCCGGACACTCTTATGAGCCGGCCGGGACTCTGAGGGCTGCTGGGCGTCAGCCTCCCTATATAAAGGGATGACCCGGCAGCGGTTTAGGGACAAGAACAATCTCATCGAGAGCCGGGCATAGCAGTTTAGCTCCCTGGTGATCGTAACCCTAATCAATACCACCTCAAACTGGACGCAGGCTTTTACCTTCACCGTAAGGGGCCGAACCAGTATAAACCCTCGTGTTCCTTGTCCCGCATTAACCCCTTCAAGCTTCCTAGCTGCGATGGCTCCACGACTAAGTCCTAGCTCGAGGACATCTGCCGTGACAATTCCACGACAGTTGGCGCCCACCGTGAGGCCAGCGCACGGTGGATTTGAGTTCTTGAAGGGCAGCTTCGAAGGGCTCAAGGGATACGCTGTGGGCCGGATGACCAAGAGTCGTCGCGGCAAGCTCTACATCGACGATGCAAACTGGGGCCCCGACGCCGGCTCAATTGAGTACGGGTACCGGGTCCCCTTCGGCGGAATTCACGTTTTCATTGGCAAGATTGGTGAGCCGGGCCCTGAGCCGGGTCTCTGCGCTGATCTCATCGAGACGGCTCAGCTTGCGCGACCCGCCCGGGCCCGGCCTGCCTTAAGGCATGCTTTTGTGGGGTGTATCCATGGAGGACTCTCCGATCGATCTAGATCTGGTGATGAGACGGCCGCCGGCTCTGACGGCGAGTCGGCCACCGATGAGTCAAACTCCTTGTACCAACTTCAAGATGGCAGGCTCATGGGTTGTTCCGATGGTGACAGTATTCCGGACCTTTTTGAGCCACCAAGTCAGGTTGGAGTTTTTATGGCTGGTGCGCAGCCTGTGCAGAACCCCGCTGCTGGAGCGGGAAACCCGGTGCCTTCTCCGGCTCAGGTGCTAATGGATCTCACGGACAAGATGACGGCCCTGTTAACCGCCACGGTTGACCCGGCGGATCAAACTCAGCATGATGCGGAGGTGGCGCAGTTAAAATTGGATCTAGTGAAAGCTAAGGAGGATCTTGCAGCGGAAGGGATCAGGCTGGCTGCGGAGAGGGCGGCTCTCGATGCCCAAACTCAGCTGATCCAGGCGCAGTCCTTCCAACTCACGATGGATCAGAACTTGGCCAATGAGGTCATGAGAAGGAGGCATCAAAAGGCCCAATCTAGACTCCCTCCGGTTTACGATCCACGCAACCTTTTCAACGCGCCAGGTGCAGGGTCTAGTAACCCGCCAGGGGTCATAATGCCAGGGACCCCTATTCAGCCACAAGTGATGGGGCCTCCCCAGGTGCCCCTGCCCCGCCTCAGTACGTGCCAATACCCCCGGGTCATTACAATAACCCGCTAGAGAACATGGTCGATGCGGCAGCACGGGTGGCGGCTCTCCCAGTTGACGGCGACTCTCCGACGGCTATTGAAACCCGCCGAGTCAGGGAACTCCTTCAGACAGCACTGGCGCAGCAGGAGGCATACTCCTACAGCCGGGATAGGATCCACTCGACCCCTCGTCCGGGTCAGAGCCCGAGTTACAGCAGGTACATGGTCTCAGCGACCGGCTCAAGTAACGTCCGACGCCACGACCCGCCCCCTGGCCACGGCCCGGCTTATAACGGAGCCTTTCACGCAGCAGACCAAGACAAAGCACGGCAAGAGGCGGAGCAAGTGCCTCAATTGACGGCTTATCAGACCCCCCCCCCCCCGGCTTATCCGACGACCTCCGTCGACGTGGGTATCCCTACCAGGACCGGGGGCGTCCCTTGTTTAGTGCCAGCTATCCGTAATGAACGTCTACCCAAGGACTTCAAAGGCCCTAGAAAGGTGCCTAATTACACAGCTGACTTACAACCCGTAGGCTGGATCGTGAGTTATGAGATGGCTATGGAGCTGTTGGAGGTCAGTGAGGCGGCCATGGCCAAGTATTTCACCATGATGTTAGATGGAACTGCCGGCACTTGGTTGAAAGGGCTACCACCGAATTCCATTGGGTCTTGGGCTGAGCTGAAAGCCCGGTTCATCCAAAACTTCAAAGATACCTGTAGGCAGTCTATGTCAATTGTGGATTTGACTAACTGTAAGCAGCAGGAGGGTGAATCCACGACCCATTGGGTTCGCCGGGTTAAGGAGATCATACATTCATCAGATAAGATGGATGCCGGTTCTGCAGTCTTAATGTTGGAACAGAATTGTCGCTTCGTGCCCCTGAAGATGAAACTCGGGCGGCTTAAGCGTGACTGCAGTGATATGGGTACACTAATGGCGGCTCTTGTCAAGTACGCCGATTCCGATGGTACCAAGGATCCCCCTTCAGATGATGAAAGGACAGGGAAGGGAAAGAAGAACGGCAATGGCAAGGGTCCTCAGTTTAACCCGGGGAACCAAGGAGGAGGCAAGCGCATGGCCGATGGCAGCCTAGAGTTTGTAGCCAACACCAACTCCCAAGGTAATAACCAGTGACGCAAGGGGAGGCCCCCTCCCCGAGGCGGCGGGTCAGGTCCGACGCTGGAGCAGCTGTTGAATGAACCTTGTCCAAGGCATGGCTCTAGAGAGAAGCCAGTGACTCATCTGTGGAAGGATTGCGCAATCATGAAGGCCTTTAAGAATTACAATGGCCCGGGCGGCGGCTCAGGCGCTGGCGGCTTTCATGGCCCGGGCGGCGGCTCAAATTCCGGTCCTCAGAACGGTCAAGGGGGCTTTAATCAACAGTCTGGCCAGGGTCATCAACAGTAGCAGGGGGGTTATCAGACCAATCCAAAGCAGCTTAGCGGTGGACAGTGTCATGTGTTTACCACTAGTCTGTGCAAGCGAGATCAGAAGCTTCACAAAAGGGCTGTGAATGCTGTTGAGCCGGCGGTCCCACGCTACTTGCGGTGGTCTGAGCAGCCTATAGTGTGGAGTAGGGAGGATCACCCTCCCCGGGTGGATAACCCGGGCCACTTGGCCTTAGTGGTGGCCCCTCAACTGGGAGGATATAAGTTCACAAAGGTGCTCATGGATGGAGGCAGCAGCATCAACATCCTCTATTATGAGACTTTTCGCCGTATGGGGTTGGTTGATAAGAACCTCAGCCAGTCAAACACTATCTTCCATGGTGTGGTACCTGGTAAGTCGGCTTATCCAGTCGGCAAGATCGAATTGGAAGTGGCTTTTGGTGATGAGAACAACTACAGGGTGGAGAAATTGACCTTTGAGGTGGTCAAGATAAGAAGTCCATATCATGCTATATTTGGGCGGCCGGCTTACGCCAAGTTCATGGCACGACCGTGTTATGTGTACTTACAGCTCAAGATGCCGGGTCACAATGGGACTATTATGGTTCACGGCAGCCGGAAAGTGGCTCTGGAGTGTGAGGAAGGCGATGCGGCTTATGCAGAGTCTGTTTGTGCTACAGAGGAGTTGAAGTTTTACAAAGACAATGTTGACCCAACAGATATGACCTCTCTGAAAAAGCCGACTACGGAGACTGAGCCGGCGATGAAATTTAAGTCGGCTGATTAAACTAAGCTTGTTGATTTTGTTCCAGGAGATTCATCTCAGCAGTTTAGCATCAGTGCCAATCTGGATCCAAAATAGGAAAGCGCGCTCATCGAGTTCATCCGTGAGAATAGGGACATCTTCGCATGGAAACCTTCTGACATGCCAGGTGTACCTAGAGAACTCCTGAGCATACTCTCAATGTTGATCCAAAATTTAAGCCGGTCAGACAGTTCCTTCGGTGGTTTAATGAAGAGAGGCGGAAAGCCATTGGTGAAGAAGTGGCCCGGCTCTTGGCGGCCGGGTTTATCGTTGAAGTCTTTCACCCAGAGTGGTTAGCTAACCCCGTGCTCATACTCAAGAAGAACGGGACCTGGCGGATGTGTGTGGACTACACGGACTTGAACAAGGCGTGTCCGGCTGATCCTTTTGCCCTCCCCCGTATTGATCAAATCATTGATGCTACGGCAGGTTGTGCACGCTTAAGCTTCTTGGATGCTTATTCTGGTAATCATCAGATTAAGATGGCAGTTAAGGACCAGGAGAAGACGGCGTTCATCACTCCCTTTGGAGCCTTCTGCTATGTGTCTATGCCCTTTGGACTCAAGTGTGCACAGGCAACTTACCAGCGTTGTGTGCAGAACTGTCTTCATAAACAAATTGGGCGCAATGTTCACGCTTATGTGGACGATATTGTGGTTAAGTCCATAAAAGAGGAAACCCTGATAGATGATTTAAGGGAAACCTTTGATAATCTCCGGGTTTACAAGATGATGCTTAACCCGGCCAAGTGTGTCTTTGGTGTTCCTGCAGGCAAACTCTTGGGCTTCTTGGTTTCTGACAGAGGCATTGAGGCTAACCCGGAGAAGATCAAGGCCATCACCTCTCTGGCTAAGTCGGCGTGTATAAATGACGTTCAGCGTCTGGCGGGTCGCATCGATGCTTTAAGCCGGTTTATAAGCCGTTTGGGTGAGAAGGCCATGCCCTTATATCAGTTGATGAAGAAAACTGATAACTTTGTTTGGAATGATGCAGCTAATACCGCTTTTGAGGATTTGAAGAAGCAGCTGGCAGAGCCCCCGGTCCTTGCTGCTCCGGTTGATAAGGAGCCCTTACTACTGTATGTGGCGGCAAATGCACGAGCCGTCAGCGTGGCTATTGTGGTGGAGCGCAAGGAGGAGGGTAAGGAGCATCCGGTTCGGTGGCCGGTTTATTATGTCAGCGAAGTGCTCATTGAGTCCAAGCAGCGGTACCCGCATTGGCAGAAGCTGGTATATGGTGTGTTCATGGCGAGCCGGAAACTTAAGCATTATTTTCAGGGTCATCCCATCACTGTGGTCAGTTCTGCCCCTCTTGGTGATATCATTCAAAACAGAGAGGCCACAGGGAGAATTGCTAAGTGGGCTATAGAACTTGGACCTCATGGTCTCAAGTATGTGCCACGCACTGCTATTAAATCTCAGGCCTTGGTGGATTTCATCAATGATTGGACAGAGTCACAAGTGCCTGAGCAAAAACCGGATAACACATATTGGACTATTCACTTCGATGGGTCCAGGCAGTTGGAGGGCTCGGGGGCTGGCGTTGTATTGGCTTCCCCTAAAGGTGACAAGTTCCATTATGTGCTACAGTTGATGTTTCCTTGCACTAACAATGCGGCTGAATACGAGGCCTTGCTCCACGGTCTTCGGATGGCTAAGGAGATGAGCTTGAGCCAGGTAAGGTGCTTCGGTGACTCAGACTTGGTGGCTCAACAAGTATCAGGCAAGTGGGACTCTAAAGATCCTCTCATGGCGGCTTATCACCGTGAGGTTGATGCCATTGCTGGGCACTTTCAGGGCTACCAAGTAGAGCACATTGATCGCAGGAGGAACGAGGCGGCTGACGCTCTAAGCCGGCTAGGCTCTCAGCGAAAGCCGGTGCCGCCTAACACTTTCCTGGACGTCCTGTATAACCCTTCGGTCAAGTTGCCTACAGAGGAAGACTTGGCTGTCCCTGACCCGGAGGCACGACTGGTGGCGGCTCTTCATGTCATACCAGACTGGACAGTGCCATATCTGGCTTATATGACCCGGGGCGAGTTGCCTGAGGATGAAACTTTGGCCAGGCAAATAACCCGGCGGGCTAAGTCAATGATCGTTATCGATGGCGAGTTGCATCATCGCAGTATTACAGGGGCATTTCAGCGTTGTGTCTCCCCTGCGGAAGGTCAAGAGATCTTGCGTGAGATCCATGAAGGGGATTGTGGCCATCATGCCGGCTCGAAGTCCCTTGTGGCCAAGGCTTTCCGTCATGGTTTTTATTGGTTGACGGCTCATGCTGATGCAGAGGACTTGGTCAGTAAATGTGATGGTTGCCAGAGGTTCAGGAGTTGAGGATGATCCCAATCACTTGGCCCTTTGCGGTCTGGGGGCTTGATATGGTTGGACCTTTTAAAAGGTCCAAAGATAAGAAGACCCACCTCTTGGTGGCAGTTGACAAATTCACAAAGTGGGTGGAAGCTGAGCCAGTTAGCAAGTGTGATGCAGCCACAGCGGTTCAATTTATGAAAAAGGTGATCTTTCGCTTTGGTTTTCCACACAGCATTACAACTGACAATGGCACCAATCTCTCCAAAGGCGCCATGGAGGAGTTTTGTCAACGCGAGCATATCCGACTTGATGTTTCCTCAGTGGCTCATCCTCAATCCAATGGTCAAGCTGAGAGAGCTAATCAGGAGATTCTGAAGGGTATTAAACCCCGGCTTTTGGTCCCTCTGCAATGGACGCCGGGTTGTTGGGTGGAGGAGTTGCCCTCCGTCTTATGGAGCATCAACACTACTCCTAACAGATCTACAGGTTTCACGCCTTTCTTCATGGTTTATGGAGCAGAAGCAGTCCTCCCCAGTGACATCCGTCATGACTCACCTCGCGTGGCGGCTTATGTTGAGACGGACAATGAACAGGCGCGCCAAGATGCTCTTGACTTGTTGGAAGAACAGCGTGATGTGGCCGCAGCCCGTTCAGCGATTTACCAACAAGACCTGCGCCGTTATCATAGCCGCCGGGTCAAATCCCAGGTCTTCCAGGAAGGCGACCTTGTGCTCCGGCTCATCCAGGATCAAACAGATGCACACAAGTTATCCCCACCTTGGGAAGGGCCCTTTGTGGTCAGCAAGAACTTGCACAACGGGTCATATTACCTCATTGACATTCGGGAGCACAAAGATTCACGTAAGTCGGAGGAAGAGACCCGTCGGCCGTGGAACATAGCTCAGCTTCGGCCTTACTACACTTGAGCCACCGGCTCTCGTGGTGTACATATTTCTCTCAGCCATGTATATATTATGATAAGCAATAAAGCAGGACCTCTGTCCTTTTTTCTCCTCCAAATATGCACGTGTTGTTTTTATTACAAGATTACATGATGACTTAAAGGAGGATCCGGCTTATGATCGTATTCGAATCTAGCCGTAAGCAGTAAAGTCACTTGGGGGCTTCCTGTTAAAACATGGGTCGTATTCGAACCAAAGAGAACATAGCTGTCGATACCCATTTGATTGGCAAAGTGCCGAGCTCATTGGGAGGTTACCTTTGGTCATATTTGAATCATAGTTTAACCCCTTTGATAACCGACGTGGATCGTATTCGAATCAGCGTCGTTAAACAATTCTAAAAATCACTTGGGGGCTTCCTGTTCAAACTTGGGTCGTATTCGAACCGAAGAGAACATAGATGTCGGTACCCTCTTGATTGGCATCGCCACACCCACTGGGGGCTATATGATCGTATCCGAATCTTGGCTTAACCCCTTTGGGCCGGGTCTCTGGTCGTATTCGAACCGGAAGCCCCTAAGTTCTTCTGCTTTATCACAAGTTTACTCTGATTATGTCAAGGTGTGCACAGCCGGGTCTCACTTTGCCGGCTTAACTTTGGTTTACAGTGTTAGTTGAACATCATGGGTGTCATCAAGGCAAGTAAATCGGAGTTAAGGCACCAACCTTGTTACCCGGGTTATCTAAACCGGAAGTGTGCTTACAGGCTGATAAGCGTGTTATTATGGCTGTATTTAGGATACTATTGAAGACAAGTCCTTTTTGATTCATATTCCGGGTTATCTAAAATTTATGATTCTCAGGACGGTAAGACGCCCCGAGACTTATGATTTGCTTTTCTATATTTGAGGTTAAGAAAAACAAAGGATTGATTATGACCCGGAGAAGCATCGAAGAGACAACCTCAAAAGACTTTCGCATTCAATACGTGCACGATGGCACGGCAGAGATGAACTGTTGCACCTACTCTATTACAAAATTCATCAAGTCTAAAAAGGGTGGAACATTGTTTGCTAAACCGCCAGCCGAGTTATGATGCCCGCTGAGTTGAAGTCTCCGGCTCATTCCTATCCTCTCCTCCGGCTGATCCCAAGACCTGGAAGGTTGATGACTTCCAGTCGATGCCGCTGAGAGCTTCGAATTGGGCTTCCTCGTCAATTAACCCGGCCGGGTCAATCTCCGGGGCGAAGGTGTGTTGACGAGCCGGCGGATCAAGTTGAGAGCTTCATAGCGAGGGGTTGGAATCCTCTGATTCTCCGCATCATAACCCGGCTGGTACTTGGTCAGATCAGTGTCGTTCCCGATAAGGGTGGCCACGGGCCTACGGCCTTCACGCAAGCTGCGAAGTCCTTCTGATCGAAAGCTGAGTCGTCTTCCTTCAGGCTTGGATAGCCAAGGGCGATGTCCGCCGGGTCTAACTCCGGCAGGAATGCCTTGGCCCGGCTCAGCGCAGCGATCGCTCCGGCTCTCGCAGAGGCCCGCCACAGCTCTTGGATCCGCTGAGGCAGAACGGCGAGCCGGCGCAGGACTTCGTCCAGGTGAGTCGGCACCTTGTTGGATAGGGCCACCACAGCTAAGGCACGCTGTGACCCGGTGTAGAGCTGCTCTACCAGGGTATACACGGCCTTTAGCTTGGTGACCACGCTCTGGTTGAGGTTGGCACTTCTGGGACCTATTTAACAGAATCAGATAAGCCGGCGGCAAAGGATGAATCATGAGGTATAAACATTCTAAGATTGATGAAAGCCGGTGAGGCGACTTACCGAAGATGGCGACCACCATTTGGGAGACCTGGCGCTTTAGGCCAGAGAGCTCGGTGGTCTTCTCAGAGAGAGCCTTCTCCGCCTGTTCCGCCCGGGTTACCAGTGCGGCCTTCTCTTCGGCCCAGGCTTTTCGCTCAGCATCAAACTCGGTCTTCAACTTTTCTTGAGTGGCGATGCTGGATACAAACTTGGCGTTTGCCTTCCGGGTCTCCATCTCCTGCGTCTTCAGCCGGTTCTTGAGATCCGCAAGGTCCGCCTCTAGCTTCTTGCCAACAGCCTGCATATATTTCCGGGTTAGTAACAGTTACTATATAAGTCCCAAGCGTTTTCCAAGCAAAGACACTTGGCACTTGGGGGCTAATGCATATTGAACGTATCTATCTACATACTGCCGGCTCAGTTGAGTAAGCCGGAACCTAAGTCTACAACATATTCAATCATAAGTCGTCGACTTGAGGGCTAGCATGGCAAAGGTAACTATGCAGTAAGTAAGAAGACAGCAGAAGGATACCTCAGATTTTTGCTGGATCTGGTTTACCATGGCGACCTCCGCGTCCCGGCTCTTGTGTACTTGGCTGATGTAGCCAGAGACGAGCTCTCCAATGCTCAGATTGGTGTAGTTGGAGAGGTCCAGATTCGCCCGGTGGGGCTGCAGCAACTCCCCCTTAGCGGGGCACTTGGCCAGCACGGTCGGTCTCCCCGGCTCAACAAACTCCGTCCGGGTGATTACCACGTCCGGGTCGTCTGCTGGTGGAGCTGAGCCGGAGGCCTCCGGGTTAACTGAAGTTTCTGTAGTGGCTTTGGTAGTTGGGGCAGTGGCCTCAGGTGCCGTGTCCATTGGAGTGGTGGCTTCGGGGGCGGAGGCAGCTGGCGCTTCTTGAGCCGTCACCTCCGGTTCAGGTAAATCCGGCACTCCGGCTGACCTGGTCTTCTTCGCTCTCTTGGCGAGCTTTGCCTGGGCGCTGAAAGGACAGAAACATTCAGCACAAAGAAAGTAAGTACAGACAAGTATAATGTGAGATGGTTGTCATTACCCGGGCGCGGTCTCGAAAGTCGGAAGACTCGACTGCATAGAGTCACCCGAAGAAGGGGAGGTCTCCTGATAATTGGAGTCAGAAGAATTGAGTGGCTGACGGATAACACCCGCCAACGGATGAAAAGGGTACAAGTGGGAAAAAACCTCAGTTCGGCGCTTCCTTGTTGCGTCGGGTAACCCGGCGGAGAGGTCGGTGTCCTTGTTGGTCCGGGTGTGACGCCGGCTTTCATGAACCTGTCGCTTCAAAATAAATTGAGGATCTTGATAAGCTAAAGGACGGGAAAAGCTTACTTTCCGGGTTACCCTTCAGACTTTCAGCTGTGGCAAGGGCTCCGAATCGGAGGAAAGTGACATTACCTCTTCAACCACCGGGTTACTGGCGCCGGTGTCATCCTGTCAATGACCAAGTGTTGATAAGGCGGACAGCAACAAACAGCAAATACAACAAGAACTTAAAGGCTTAAGGGTTACCTCTGACTCGGAGCTATCGCTTAATTGCATCAGCTCCGAAGCAGTAGGCCTGCTTCCTTTTTTGCGAGGGGCGGCTTTCTTGGCGGCTTTCTTCGCCTTCCTGGCCTTCTTAGCCGCCTCATGGTCATATTTGACCCGCCAGAACTTGTCATCAGCCTGAAAAATACAATGATGAATTCTTAAAACGGTTCAGATGAAGGTTATATGCAGAAGAACATAAAAAGTTAAAGTCGGCGGCTTACCGCTGGGGCTGGGTTGGTCTTGCAGAAGGGGGCTAACCCGGTCCTTCCGCAGTCTGCCAGGCTCTCGTTTAAAAGAGCCTTAGTCATCTCCTCTGCAACGTCTTCTGGAAGATCATTGCGGCTGTGTCTCTGAGGGTCATCCTTTCGTCCTGTGTATTCACACATTAAGCCGGGGCGGCGGCTCAATGGGAACACCCGCCATGAGATCCAGACCCGGACTAGGTCGATTCTGTTCAGACCATTGCCCAGGAGAGCCTTGATCTTGTTGATAGTTGGGAGCAGAGGCTGGCGCTCCGCTTGAGTCAGCTTGTCCGACAGTGGGTGAGTCGGCTCCAGACGTGTTGGGCGAAAGCCGGGCAGCGGGCTTTCATCAGCCGGGGATGTATCTTGGCAGTAGAACCAAGTCATGTTCCAGTCCTTTGGGTGGCTCGGTGGCTCTGCGTAAGGGAAAAGGCAGTCCCTACGCCGCTGGATGGAGATACCACCTAACTCCAGACTTGGCCCATTGGCACACTCATTCTGACGGTTTAAGTAAAACAACTCTCTGAAGAGCAGCAGACTAGGCACTTCTCCAAGGTAAACCTCGCAGAAGACTTGGAAATTGCAGATGTTGGACACTGAGTTGGGTCCTATATCTTGAGGCCGCAAGTCGAAGAAGTTGAGCACGTCCCTAAAAAACTTTGAGCCGGGCGGTGCGAAGCCCCGGCTCATGTGATCCGCAAAAATCACTACCTCCCCATCCTTTGGCTGTGGCCTTTCTTCTGACGGGTCAGGGGCACGGTAGGACATGATGTCTTTCTTGGGCAGATATCCTGACTTAACAAAATCAGCTAGGGTCTCGTTGGTCACGTTGGACCTCATCCAGTTGCAGGTAATGGGAGCTTTGGGAGGCATGGTGAAAGTCGGCAGTCTATGACAGAAAGGAAAAAATGTCCGGGTTAATTATAAGCCGGAGATCTACAGTTCGAAACTAAGGTGGCGGCTTATGAAGGGGACTAATGGTATATACTCAAGTACAGTGGGTTATTTAAGCCGCAGGGACATTCAGAATAAATTGATTATCTACGGCCTTATCACAGTTAAGCCGGAGGATTCTACGAAGCATGGTTTCCTTTAAGCCGGAAGATTCTATGTCACGTGGTTTCTTTAAACCGGAATTGTAAGCCGCCAAGATTCAATGGTTGCAGTTTTTACTAAGTGTGGTAAAACAGGTTTCACATATTGCAGTAACTTTTTTGGATCAAAATGGTCGGGCAAAATAAAAAATTTCTAGCCCTAGAAACAGAAGTGAGGGAGTTCTTGGGCTCGAACAAAGTTCTTATGCAGTACAAGGAAGGCTACTTGCGTGGGAAATGGATCTTAAACAACTACCGCACTAGTTCTATGCAGGTCTAAGATCAAGCAGGGGCAGTAACTATGAGAACTACCGAAGCTTGCGGGCAATGGTGACGAACACGAAGAACGTGGATGAACCCTACTGCAGATCTGCTCTACGGGGTAGTGAGGACTTACCGGAGCTGAAAAGGTGCGGGGGTCGCCGCCGTTTGTCTGGTCCGAGTCAGGGTGATGCAGCGGCCAAGGTTGACGAAGACCCGGATGCGAGACAACGGCGGCGGAGTGCGAGCTCAGGCAGAGAGGCAGCGGCGCGAGGAGGAAGAAGAGTGGCAGAGAAGCCCGTCGGGCTGGCCTATTTATAAGGCGAGCTCATAAAGCGGGCGCGAGAATCAAGGAGACCGTGGCGTGGTTATCTCCCCCCCCCCCACGACGCCTCGATTTTCGGGATGACAGTAAAGGCAAAGATCCGTTGCGGATCTGGTGGAGTAAAAAACGGGCTTAATGGAAGATGACGTCACGGCGGATTATCCGGAGTCCAGAGGATGATGTCACGCCGGGTTATGGCCTTCACACGAATGGTAAGCCGGAGGTTTTTTTCTGTCAAAAGGATTGAGGACTGACATGAGCCGGCTCAAACCAATCTGGGGCCTAATGTTGAGGATATAGACCTTAGAGTCACCCGCCAGGAGGGGCCGGTTTACTCATATGGTCGTTGCCAGAAGCCCGGAGCCAAGCTTGAAGACGATGGGCCAGAGATGGGCTTAAGACCCGGATATGGCTTAAGGCCCGTAGTTACAATCATTATTATGGTAGAACTTGTAGTGTAAGGCAAGTATAGTTGAGAGTCCGAGCCGGACACTCTTATGAGCCGGCCGGGACTCTGAGGGCTGCTGGGCGTCAGCCTCCCTATATAAAGGGACGACCCAGTAGCGGTTTAGGGACAAGAACAATCTCATCGAGAGCCGGGCATAGCAGTTTAGCTCCCTGGTGATCGTAACCCTAATCAATACCACCTCAAACTGGACGTAGGCTTTTACCTTCACCGTAAGGGGCCGAACCAGTATAAACCCTCGTGTTCCTTGTCCCGCATTAACCCCTTCAAGCTTCCTAGCTGCGATGGCTCCACGACTAAGTCCTAGCTCGAGGACATCTGCCGTGACAATTCCACGACACCTCTTATGAAGCTTCTGATCTCGCTTACACAGACTAGTGGTAAATACATGATACTGTCCACCGCTAAGCTGCTTTCGATTGGTCTGATAACCCCCTGCTGTTGTTGATGACCCTGGCCAGACTGTTGATTAAAGCCCCCTTGACCGTTCTGAGGATTAGAATTTGAGCCGCCGCCCGGGCCATGAAAGCCGCCGGCGCCTGAGACACCGCCAGGGCCATTGTTGTCGTTAAAGGCGTTGGAATTCTTAAAGGCCTTCATGATTGCACAATCCTTCCACAGATGAGTAGTTGGCTTCTCTCTAGAGCCATGCCTTGGACAGGGCTCATTCAACAGCTGCTCCAGTGTCGGGCCTGACCCGCCGGCTCGGGGAGGGGGCCTCCCCTTGCGTCTCTGGTTATTACCCTCTGAGCTGCCACGAACTCTAGGCTGCCGTCGGCCTTACGCTTGCCACCTCCTTGGTTCCCCGGGTTATGCTGAGGACCCTTGCCATTGCCGTTCTTCTTTCCCTTCCCTGTCCTTTCATCATCTGAAGCGGGGTCCTTGGTACTATCAGAATCGGCGTACTTGACAAGAGCCGCCATCAGCGTACCCATATCATTGCAGTCGCGCTTAAGCCGCCCGAGTTTCATCTTCAGGGGCAGAAAACGACAATTTTGCTCCAACATCAAGACCGCAGAGCCGGCATCCATCTTATCCGATGAATGTATGATCTCCTTGACCCGGCGAACCCAGTGTGTCGTAGACTCACCCTCCTGTTGTTTATAGTTAGTCAAATCCACTATTGACATAGACTGCCTACAGGTGTCTTTGAAGTTTTGTATGAACCGGGCCTTCAGCTCAGCCCAAGATCCAATGGAATTCGGCGGTAGCCCTTTCAACCAAGTGCGGGCGGTCCCATCTAGCATCATGGTGAAGTACTTGGCCATCGCCGCTTCACTGACCTCTAGTAGTTCCATGGCCATCTCGTAGCTTTCGATCCAGGCCGCGGGTTGTAAGTCAGCCGTGTAATTAGGCACCTTCCTAGGGCCTTTGAAGTCTTTGGGCAGACGTTCGTTGCAGAGAGCTGGCACTAAGCAAGGGACACCTCCAGTCCTCGTAGGGATACCCACGTCGACGGAAGTCGTCGGATAAGCCGGGGGGGTCTGGAAAGCCGTCAACTGAGGCACCTGCTCCGCCTCTTGCCGCGCTCTGTCTTGGTCTGCTGCGTGAAAATCTCCGTTATGAGCCGGGCCATGGCCAGGGGGCGGGTCATGGCGTCGGACATTACTTGAGCCGGTCGCTGAGACCATGTGTCTGCTATAACTCGGGCTCCGGCCTGGACGAGGGGTCGAGTGGATCCTGTCCCGGCTGTAAGAGTACGCCTCTTGCTGTGCCAGCGCTGTCTGAAGGAGTTCCCTGACCCGGCGGGTTTCAATAGCCGTTGGAGAGTCGCCGTCAATTGGGAGGGCCGCCAGCCGTGCTGCTACGGCGACCATGTTCTCCAGCGGGTTAGCATAATGACCCGGCGGTATCGGTACATATTGAGGCGGGGCAGGGCTCACCCGGGGAGGCCCCTGTTGGGGAACGTAGTAATTTCAAAAAATTTCCTACGCACACGAGAGGGGAGAGTGTTGTCCACGTACCCTCGTAGACCGATAGCGGAAGCGTTATCACAACGCGGTTGATGTAGTCGTACGTCTTCACGATCCGACCGATCAAGTACCGAACGCACGGCACCTCCGAGTTCTGCACACGTTCAGCTCGATGATGTCCGTCGAACTCCGATCCAGCCGAGTGTTGAGGGAGAGTTTTGTCAGCACGACGGCGTGGTGACGATGATGATGTTCCACCGACGCAGGGCTTCGCCTAAGCTCCGCAACGGTATTATCGAGGTGTAATATGGTGGAGGGGGGCACCGCACACGGCTAAGAGATCTCAAGGATCAATTGTTGTGTCTCTGGGGTGCCCCCTGCCCCCGTATATAAAGGAGCAAGGGGGAGGCAGCCGGCCAAGGGGAGAGGCGCGCCATAGGGGGGAGTCCTAGGAGAAGGGAAGGGGAAGGAGAAAGAAGGAAGGGTGCGCCCCCCTTCCCTAGTCCAATTCGGACCAGACCATGAGGAGGGGTGCGGCCACCTTTTGAGGCCTTTCTCTCCTTTCCCGTATGGCCCATTAAGGCCCAATACGAATTCCCGTAACTCTCCGGTACTCCGAAAAATACCCGAATCACTCGGAACCTTTCCGAAGTCCGAATATAGTCGTCCAATATATCGATTTTTACGTCTCGACCATTTCGAGACTCCTCGTCATATCCCCGATCTCATCCGGGACTCCGAACTCCTTCGGTACATCAAAACTCAATAAAACTGTCATCGTAACGTTAAGCGTGCGGACCCTACGGGTTCGAGAACTATGTAGACATGACCGAGACACGTCTCCGGTCAATAACCAATAGCGGGACCTGGATGCCCATATTGGCTCCCACATATTCTACGAAGATCTTTATCGGTCAGACCGCATAACAACACATGTTGTTCCCTTTGTCACCGGTATGTTACTTGCCCGAGATTTGATCGTCGGTATCTCGATACCTAGTTCAATCTCGTTACCAGCAAGTCTCTTTACTCGTTCCGTAATACATCATCTCGCAACAAACTCATTAGTTGCAATGCTTGCAAGGCTTAAGTGATGTGCATTACCGAGAGGGCCCAGAGATACCTCTCCGACAATCGAAGTGACAAATCCTAATCTCGAAATACGCCAACCCAACAAGTACCTTTGGAGACACCTGTAGAGCACCTTTATAATCACCCATTTACGTTGTGACGTTTGGTAGCACACAAAGTGTTCCTCCGGTAAACGGGAGTTGCATAATCTCATAGTCATAGGAACATGTATAAGTCATGAAGAAAGCAATAGCAACATACTAAACGATCGAGTGCTAAGCTAACGGAATGGGTCAAGTCAATCACGTCATTCTCCTAATGAGGTGATCTCGTTAATCAAATGACAACTTATGTCTATGGCTAGGAAACATAACCATCTTTGATTAACGAGCTAGTCAAGTAGAGGCATACTAGTGACACTCTGTTTGTCTATATATTCACACATGTATTATGTTTCCGGTTAATACAATTCTAGCATGAATAATAAACATTTATCATGATACAAGGAAATAAATAATACTTTTATTATTGCCTCTAGGGCATATTTCCTTCAGTCTCCCACTTGCACTAGAGTCAATAATCTAGATTACACAGTAATAATTCTTACACCCATGGAGCCTTGGTGCTGATCATGTTTTGCTCGTGGAAGAGGCTTAGTCAACGGGTCTGCAACATTCAGATCCGTATGTATCTTGCAAATTTCTATGTCTCCCACCTGGACTAAATCCCGGATGGAATTGAAGCGTCTTTTGATGTGCTTGGTTCTCTTGTGAAATCTGGATTCCTTTGCCAAGGCAATTGCACCAGTATTGTCACAAAAGATTTTCATAGGACCCGATGCACTAGGTATGACACCTAGATCGGATATGAACTCCTTCATCCAGACTCCTTCATTTGCTGCTTCCGAAGCAGCTATGTACTCCGCTTCACATGTAGATCCCGCCACGACGCTTTGTTTAGAACTGCACCAACTGACAGCTCCACCGTTCAATGTAAATACGTATCCGGTTTGCGATTTAGAATCGTCCGGATCAGTGTCAAAGCTTGCATCAACGTAACCATTTACGATGAGCTCTTTGTCACCTCAATATACGAGAAACATATCCTTAGTCCTTTTCAGGTATTTCAGGATGTTCTTGACCGCTGTCCAGTGATCCACTCCTGGATTACTTTGGTACCTTCCTGCTAGACTTATAGCAAGGCATACATCAGGTCTGGTACACAACATTGCATACATGATAGAGCCTATGGCTGAAGCATAGGGGACATCTTTCATCTTCTCTCTATCTTCTGCAGTGGTCGGGCATTGAGTCTTACTCAACTTCACACCTTGCAACACAGGCAAGAATCCTTTCTTTGCTTGATCCATTTTGAACTTCTTCAAAACTTTGTCAAGGTATGTGCTTTGTGAAAGTCCAATTAAGCGTCTTGATCTATCTCTATAGATCTTGATGCCCAATATATACGCAGCTTCACCGAGGTCTTTCATTGAAAAACTCTTATTCAAGTATCCCTTTATGCTATCCAGAAATTCTATATCATTTCCAATCAGTAATATGTCATCCACATATAATATCAGAAATGCTACAGAGCTCCCACTCACTTTCTTGTAAATACAGGCTTCTCCAAAAGTCTGTATAAAACCAAATGCTTTGATCACACTATCAAAGCGTTTATTCCAACTCCGAGAGGCTTGCACCAGTCCATAAATGGATCGCTAGAGCTTGCACACTTTGTTAGATCCCTTTGGATCGACAAAACCTTCTGGTTGCATCATATACAACTCTTCTTCCAGAAATCCATTCAGGAATGTAGTTTTGACATCCATTTGCCAAATTTCATAATCATAAAATGCGGCAATTGCTAACATGATTCGGACAGACTTAAGCATCGCTACGGGTGAGAAGGTCTCATCGTAGTCAATCCCTTGAACTTGTCGAAAACCTTTCGCAACAAGTCGAGCTTTATAGACAGTAATATTACCATCAGCGTCAGTCTTCTTCTTGAAGATCCATTTATTTTCAATGGCTTGCCGATCATTGGGCAAGTCAACCAAAGTCCATACTTTGTTCTCATACATGGATCCCATCTCAGATTTCATGGCCTCAAGCCATTTTGCGGAATCTGGGCTCACCATCGCTTCTTCATAGTTCGTAGGTTCGTCATGGTCTAGTAACATAACTTCCAGAACAGGATTACCGTACCACTCTGGTGCGGATCTTAGTATGGTTGATCTACGAGGTTCAGTAATAACTTGATCTGAAGTTTCATGATCATCATCATTAACTTCCTCACTAATTGGTCTAGGTGTCTCAGAAACTGGTTTCTGTGATGAACTACTTTCCAATAAGGGAGCAGGTATAGTTACCTCATCAAGTTCTACTTTCCTCCCACTCACTTCTTTCGAGAGAAACTCCTTCTTTAGAAAATTTCCGAATTTAGCAACAAAAGTTTTGCCTTCGGATCTGTGATAGAAGGTATACCCAACAGTCTCCTTTGGGTATCCGATGAAGACACATTTCTCCGATTTGGGTTCGAGCTTATCAAGTTGAAGTTTCTTGACATAAGCATCGCAGCCCCAAACTTTAAGAAACGACAACTTTGGTTTCTTGCCAAACCACAGTTCATAAGGCGTCGTCTCAACGGATTTTGATGGTGCCCTATTTAACGTGAATGCAGCCGTCTCTAAAGCATAACCCCAAAACGATAGCGGTAAATCAGTAAGAGACATCATAGATCGCACCATATCTAGTAAAGTGCGATTACGACGTTCGGACACACCATTACGCTGTGGTGTTCCGGGTGGCGTGAGTTGCGAAACTATTCCGCATTGTTTCAAATGTAGACCAAACTCGTAACTCAAATATTCTCCTCCACGATCTGATCGTAGAAACTTTATTTTCTTGTTATGATGATTTTCAACTTCACTATGAAATTCTTTGAACTTTTCAAATGTTTCAGACTTATGTTTCATTAAGTAGATATACCCATATCCGCTTAAATCATCTGTGAAGGTGAGAAAATAATGATATCCGCCACGAGCCTCAACATTCATCGGACCACATACATCTGTATGTATGATTTCCAACAAATCTGTTGCTCTCTCCATAGTTCCGGAGAACGGTGTTTTAGTCATCTTGCCCATGAGGCACGGTTCGCAAGTACCAAGTGATTCATAATCAAGTGGTTCCAAAAGTCCATCAGTATGGAGTTTCTTCATGCGCTTTACACCGATATGACCTAAACGGCAGTGCCACAAATAAGTTGCACTATCATTATCAACTCTGCATCTTTTGGCTTCGACATTATGAATATGTGTGTCACTACTATCGAGATTCAACAAAAATAGACCACTCTTCAAGGGTGCATGACCATAAAAGATATTACTCATATAAATAGAACAGCCATTATTCTCTGATTTAAATGAATAACCGTCTCGCATCAAACAACATCCAGATATAATGTTCATGCTCAACGCTGGCACCAAATAACAATTATTTAGGTCTAAAACTAATCCCGAAGGTAGATGTAGAGGTAGCGTGCCGATCGCGATCACATCGACTTTGGAACCATTTCCCACGCGCATCGTCACCTCGTCCTTAGCCAATCTTCGCTTAATCCGTAGCCCCTGTTTCGAGTTGCAAATATTAGCAACAGAACCAGTATCAAATACCCAGGTGCTACTGCGAGCATTAGTAAGGTACACATCAATAACATGTATATCACATATACCTTTGTTCACCTTGCCATCCTTCTTATCCGCCAAATACTTTGGGCAGTTCCGCTTCCAGTGACCAGTTTGCTTGCAGTAGAAGCACTCAGTTTCAGGCTTAGGTCCAGACTTGGGTTTCTTCTCCTGAGCAGCAACTTGTTTGCTGTTCTTCTTGAAGTTCCCTTTCTTCTTCCCTTTACCCTTTTTCTTGAAACTGGTGGTCTTATTGACCATCAACACTTGATGCTCCTTTTTTATTTCTACCTCCGCAGCCTTTAGCATTGCGAAGAGCTCGGGAATTGTCTTACTCATCCCTTGCATATTATAGTTCATCACGAAGCTCTTGTAGCTTGGTGGCAGTGATTGAAGAATTCTGTCAATAACGCTATCATCCGGAAGATTAACTCCCAGTTGAATTAAGTGATTGTTATACCCAGACATTTTGAGTATATGCTCACTGACAGAACTATTCTCTTCCATCTTGCAGCTGAAGAACTTGTTGGAGACTTCATATCTCTCAATTCGGGCATTTGCTTGAAATATTAACTTCAACTCCTGGAACATCTCATATGCTCCATGACGTTCAAAACGTCGTTGAAGACCCGGTTCTAAGCCGTAAAGCATGGCACACTGAACTATCGAGTAGTCATCAGCTTTGCTCTGCCAGACGTTCATAACATCTGGTGTTGCTCCTGCAGCAGGCCTGGCACCCAGCGGTGCTTCCAGGACGTAATTCTTCTGTGCAGCAATGAGGATAATCCTCAAGTTACGGACCCAGTCCGTGTAATTGCTACCATCATCTTTCAACTTTGCTTTCTCAAGAAACGCATTAAAATTCAACGGAACAACAGCACGGGCCACCTATCTACAATTAACATAGACAAGCAAAATACTACCAGGTACTAAGTTCATGATAAATTCAAGTTCAATTAATCATATTACTTAAGAACTCCCACTTAGATAGACATCCCTCTAATCCTCTAAGTGATCATGTGATCCATATCAACTAAACCATGTCCGATCATCACGTGAGATGGAGTAGTTTCAATGGTGAACATCACTATGTTGATCATATCTACTATATGATTCACGCTCGACCTTTCGGTCTCCGTGTTCCGAGGCCATATCTGTTATATGCTAGGCTCGTCAAGTTTAACCTGAGTATTCCGCGTGTGCAACTGTTTTGCACCCGTTGTATTTGAACGTAGAGCCTATCACACCCGATCATCACGTGGTGTCTCAGCACGAAGAACTTTCGCAATGGTGCATAATCAGGGAGAACACTTATACTTTGATAATTTAGTGAAGGATCATCTTATAATGCTATCGTCAAACAAAGCAAGATAAGATGCATAAAGGATTAACATCACATGCAATCAATATAAGTGATATGATATGGCCATCATCATCTTGTGCTTGTGATCTCCATCTCCGAAGCACCGTGCTTGTGATCTCCATCTCCGAAGCATCATCATGATCACCATCGTCACCGGCGCGATACCTTGATCTCCATCGTAGCATCGTTGTCATCTCGCCAACTTATTGCTTTTACGACTATCGCTACCGCTTAGTGATAAAGTAAAACTATTACATGGCGATTGCATCTCATACAATAAAGCGACAACCATATGGCTCCTGCCAGTTGCCGATAACTCGGTTACAAAACATGATCATCTCATACAACACATTATATCACATCATGTCTTGACCATATCACATCACAACATGCCCTGCAAAAACAAGTTAGACGTCCTCTACTTTGTTGTTGCATATTTTACGTGGCTGCTACGGGCTTAGCAAGAACCGTTCTTACCTACGCATCAAACCACAACGATAGTTTGTCAAGTTGGTGCTGTTTTAACCTTCGCAAGGACCGGGCGTAGCCACACTCGGTTCAACTAAAGTGAGAGAGACAGACACCCGCCGGTCACCTTTAAGCAACGAGTGCTCGCAACGGTGAAACCAGTCTCGCGTAAGCGTACGCGTAAGCGTACGCGTAAGCGTACGCGTAATGTCGGTCCTCACAATACCGCTGAACCAAAGTATGACATGCTGGTAAGCAGTATGACTTATATCGCCCACAACTCACTTGTGTTCTACTCGTGCATAGCATCAACGCATAAAACCAGGCTCGGATGCCACTGTTGGGGAACGTAGTAATTTCAAAAAAATTCCTACGCACACGCAAGATCATGGTGATGCATAGCAATGAGAGGGGAGAGTGTTGTCCACGTACCCTCGTAGACCGATAGCGGAAGCGTTATCACAACGCGGTTGATGTAGTCGTACGTCTTCACGATCCGACCGATCAAGTACCGAACGCACGGCACCTCCGAGTTCTGCACACGTTCAGCTCCGATCCAGCCGAGTGTTGAGGGAGAGTTTTGTCAGCACGACGGCGTGGTGACGATGATGATGTTCCACCGACGCAGGGCTTCGCCTAAGCTCCGCAACGGTATTATCGAGGTGTAATATGGTGGAGGGGGCACCGCACACGGCTAAGAGATCTCAAGGATCAATTGTTGTGTCTCTGGGGTGCCCCCCGCCCCCGTATATAAAGGAGCAAGGGGGAGGCAGCCGGCCAAGAGGAGAGGCGCGCCATAGGGGGGAGTCCTACTCCCACCGGGAGTAGGACTCCTCCTTTCCTTGTGGGAGTAGGAGAAGGGAAGGGGGGAGGAGAAAGAAGGAAGGGTGCACCCCCCTTCCCTAGTCCAATTCGGACCAGACCATGGGGAGGGGTGCGGCCACCTTTTGAGGCCTTTCTCTCCTTTCCCGTATGGCCCATTAAGGCCCAATACGAATTCCCGTAACTCTCCGGTACTCCGAAAAATACCCGAATCACTCGGAACCTTTCCGAAGTCCGAATATAGTCGTCCAATATATCGATTTTTACGTCTCGACCATTTCGAGACTCCTCGTCATATCCCCGATCTCATCCGGGACTCCGAACTCCTTCGGTACATCAAAACTCAATAAAACTGTCATCGTAACGTTAAGCGTGCGGACCCTACGGGTTCGAGAACTATGTAGACATGACCGAGACACGTCTCCGGTCAATAACCAATAGCGGGACCTGGATGCCCATATTGGCTCCCACATATTCTACGAAGATCTTTATCGGTCAGACCGCATAACAACATATGTTGTTCCCTTTGTCACCGGTATGTTACTTGCCCGAGATTTGATCATCGGTATCTCGATACCTAGTTCAATCTCGTTACTGGCAAGTCTCTTTACTCGTTCCGTAATACATCATCTCGCAACAAACTCATTAGTTGCAATGCTTGCAAGGCTTAAGTGATGTGCATTACCGAGAGGGCCCAGAGATACCTCTCCGACAATCGGAGTGACAAATCCTAATCTCGAAATACGCCAACCCAACAAGTACCTTTGGAGACACCTATAGAGCACCTTTATAATCACCCATTTACGTTGTGACGTTTGGTAGCACATAAAGTGTTCCTCCGGTAAACGGGAGTTGCATAATCTCATAGTCATAGGAACATGTATAAGTCATGAAGAAAGCAATAGCAACATACTAAACGATCGAGTGCTAAGCTAACGGAATGGGTCAAGTCAATCACGTCATTCTCCTAATGAGATGATCTCGTTAATCAAATGACAACTTATGTCTATGGCTAGGAAACATAACCATCTTTGATTAACGAGCTAGTCAAGTAGAGGCATACTAGTGACACTCTGTTTGTCTATATATTCACACATGTATTATGTTTCCGGTTAATACAATTCTAGCATGAATAATAAACATTTATCATGATACAAGGAAATAAATAATACTTTTATTATTGCCTCTAGGGCATATTTCCTTCAGCCCCATCACTTGTGGCTGAACAGGGGTCCCAGACCCGGGCACTATGATCCCTGGCGGGTTACTGGACCCTGCACCTGGCGTGTTGAAGAGTTTTCGAGGATCGTAGACGGGAGGGAGACGAGACTGGGCCTTCAGATGCCTCCTTCTCATGACCTCATTGGACGCGTTCTGATCCATCGTGAGCCGGAAGGACTGTGCCTGAATCAACTGAGTCTGGGCGTCGAGAGCCGCCCTCTCCGCAGCCATCCTGATCCCTTTCGCTGCCAGATCTTCCTTGGCTTTCACTAGATCTAACTTTAACTGCGCCACCTCCGCGTCATGCTGAGCTTGGTCCGCCGGGTCAACCGCGGCGGTCAATAGAGCCGTCATCTTGTCCCTGAGATCCATCAGCACCTGAGCCGGCGAGGGCACCGGGTTTCCCGCCCCAGCAGCAGGGTTCTGGACAGGCTGCGCACCGGCCATGAAGATTCCAACCCGGCTCGGCGACTCAAACGGGTCCGGAATACTCTCACCATCGGAACAACCCATGAGCCTGCCATCTTGAAGTTGATACAACGAGTTTGACTCATCTGTGGACGACTCGCCGTCAGAGCCGGCAGCCGTCTCATCACCAGATCCAGATCCATCAGGGAGCCCTCCATGGACACATCCCACAAAAGCATGTTTCAAGGCAGGTCGGGCACGGGCGGGTCGTGCGCGCTGAGCCGTCTCGATGAGATCAGTGCAGAGATCCGGCTCAGGGCCCGGCTCGCCGATCTTGCCAATGAAAACATGAATTCCGCCGAAGGGGACCCGGTATCCGTACTCAACTGAGCTGGCGTCGGGACCCCAGCTTGCATCGTCAATGTAGAGCTTGCCGCGACGACTCTTGGTCATCCGGCCCACAGCGTATCCCTTGAGCCCTTCGAAGCTGCCCTTCAGGAACTCAAATCCACTGTGCGCTGGCCCCACGGTGGGCGCCAACTGTCGTGGAATTGTCACGGCAGATGTCCTCAAGCTAGGACTTAGTCGTGGAGCCATCGCCGCTAGGAAGCTTGAAGGGGTTAAGCGGGACAAGGAACACGAGGTTTTATACTGGTTCGGCCCCTTACGGTGAAGGTAAAAACCTACATCCAGTTGAGGTGGTATTGATTAGGGTTTCGATGACCAGGGAGCTTAACTGCTATGCCTGGCTCTCGATGTGATCTTTCTTGTCCCTAAACCACTGCCGGGTCGCCCCTTTATATAGAGAGGTTGACGCCCCGCGGCTTCTGAGAGCCCCGGCCGGCTCATAAGAGTGTCCGGCTCGGACTCTCAACTATTCTTGCCTTACACTACAAGTTCTACCATAAGGACGGTTGTAACTACGGGCCTTAAGCCATCTCCGGGTCTTAAGCCCATCTTTGGCCCACCGTCTTCAAGCTTGGCACCGGGCTTCTGGTGATGATCCTTATGTGTAACCCGGCCCCACCGGGCGGGTGACTCTAAGGTTTATATCCTCAACACTAAGGATGTTTCGTTATACATATTATGCTCTATCCATCCATGCCTTTGTTTGCATTTATAGCCTGCTGTAGCTTGTTGTAATCTTGGTCTCAAGTTGCTAAATAATGTTCCTGGCAGATTGTTTACATGTTAATCAGTTTTGCCATGTGTTTTGCTAGTGATCCATGTACCCTATGACTATGCTATTGCCATGCTTAGCTTCATATTTATGCCTTCTTACTGCTGGTTACGTTGCCATGCCATGTACTGCTCTGTGGTGAGTGTTTCAATCTCACCAACATGTCTACTTATCGTTATTTCTGCCATGCTCTGTTTTTCTGCTAAGTCTGAAACTGTTAATGAAACTTGCTATGTTTACATGGGTGCCATCATATCTTCTATGCCTTTGTAGCTCATGTTCAGTAAGGGACTTTTGTTCTATGCAATTAGTAGATTCATGCCATACCTTTGTTTGCTATGATCTGTTCCTGTAGCATGTTGTTTGATAGCTCTCAACTTTGCAACCTGATGTTATTTCTGCAATGTCCAGTAATTTCTGCGAAGTCGGTGACCTGTTATTATTTGCAATCTTGCCATGTCTTTTTTGAGCATGTTCTAGTGATTTCTGGAGATAGCTCAGTGTTCGTGTTTTGTAATGCTTTACCTTTACATCATGTCCATGCCTTTTGTTTTCATGTTGAGTTGCTGTAGCATATGTTCATGATGCTTGCTAGATGCCTAGTTGCTGTTTTGGACAGATTGTTGCAGTATCTTGGTTGGAGTGTATGTGTTGCACCGTTGCTCCGTTTTGAGCATGCTCTATATGAAACTTGCTTAGTTTTGCATGTAGTTTCATGTTACCTTGTTGCATCCATGTTTTGAGAGTCTTTGCTTGATGTTTGAATGCATTTTGCATCAATGTCATGTTTAACTTGTTTTGCTCATATCTTCTAGGCCGTAGCTCCGAATCTAATGAACTTTATATGTAACTTGACTAGAATTTCATGTAGATCATCATGGTGCCTTTTAAATTGCTGTTTAACAACTTCAACTTAATGTTTGTTCAGATCTGGACCAATTTCGAAATTTGTATATGAGGACTTACCGGATTTGTTATTTGTTGTTTCCGGCCTCATTTAAACTTGCTTTGATGTGTTGCTCTTGTATGCATCATCTCTTGCCATGAGTAGCTTCATGTAGCATTGTTATGCATCATACTTGGTTGAGCATCATGCCTTGTTTATGTGTGGTGTGTTTACCATGTTGTGTGCTTCTTCTCGATAGTTCCCGTGTCGTTGCGATCGTGAGGATCCGTTCGTCTTCGTGGCTTCATCTTCTTCATGGACTCGTTCTTCTTCCTAGCGGGATTTCAGGCAAGATGACCGTTACCTTGGATCTCATTACTATCATTGCTATGCTAGTTGCTTCGTTCTATCGCTATGCTGCGCTACCTATCACTTGCTCTTCAAGCCGCCCAAATTGCCATGAACCTCTAACCTTTGTCACCCTTCCTAGCAAACCGTTGTTTGGCTATGTTACCGCTTTGCTCAGCCCCTCTTATAGCGTTGCTAGTTGCAGGTGAAGATGAAGATTGCTCCATGTTGGATTATGTTTATGTTGGGATATCACAATATCTCTTATTTAATTAATGCATGTATATACTTGGTAAAGGGTGGAAGGCTCGGTCTTATGCCTGGTGTTTTGTTCCACTCTTCCCGCCCTAGTTTCCGTCATACCGATGTTATGTTCCTTGATTTTGCGTCCCTTACGCAGTTGGGTGATTTATGGGACCCCCTTGACAGTTCGCTTTGAATAAAACTCTTCCAGCAAGGCCCAACCTTGGTTTTACATTTGCCTCACCTAGCCTTTTTTCCCTTGGGAGTCGCGCATCCCGAGGGTCATCTTTATTTTACCCCCCCCCCCCCGGGGGCCAGTGCTTGTCTAAGTGTTGGTCCAAATTAGAGCACCGTGCGGGACCATCCCTTGGCAACTTGGGTTACGTCGGTACCTGTACGCTTCACTATCCGGTGTGTCCTGAGAACGAGATACGTGCGACTCCTATCGGGATTGTTGACACATCGGGCGGCTTTGCTGGTTTTGTTTTACCATCGTCGAAATGTCTTGTAACCGGGATTCCAAGACTGATCGGGTCTTCCCGGGAGAAGGAATATCCTTCGTTGACCGTGAGAGCTTATAATGGGCTAAGTTGGGACACCCCTGCAGGGTATAAACTTTCGAGAGCCGTGCCCGCGGTTATGTGGCAGATGGGAATTTGTTAATATCCGGTTGTAGAGAACTTGACACTTGACTTAATTAAAACGCATCAACCGCATGTGTAGCCGTGATGGTCTCTTCTCGGCGGAGTCCGGGAAGTGAACACGGTTTCGGGGTTATGTTTGACGTAAGTAGGAGTTCAGGATCATTTCTTGATCATTACTAGTTTCACGACCGTTTCTTTGCTTCTCTTCTCGCTCTTATTTGCGTAAGTTAGCCACCATACTTGCTTAGTCGCTGCTGCAATCTCACCACTTTACCCCTTCCTTACCCTTTAAGCTTTGCTAGTCTTGTGGTAGCGATCCAACTAAAGATTTTGATTCATGTGGGCACAGCTATGATCATGGTAGCTGCGGTGAAGTAGGCACGCGTATCAACGTCTAAGCCCACAGTAAACATATGATGAGCCATGGTAATGGGATTGCTGAGTCCTCGTGGCTCACAGATTACTACAACACCAGTTGCAGGTACAGGTTTTGCAATGATCATGACGCGAGAGCGATGTTTACTTGTTTTGGAGTTCTTCTTCTGCTTCTTCTTCGATCAGGGGATAGGTTCCAGGTCGGCAGTCTGGGCTAGCAGGGTGGATGTCGTTTGAGCTTCTGGTTGTGTTTCATCTGTAGTCGGATGTTGATCTTATGTATGATGTATTAATGTATTCTTGCGGCATGTGTATGCCTTGTATGTATCCCCATCTATTATGTAATGTTGATGTAATGATATCCACCTTGCAAAAGCGTGTCAATATGCGGTTCTATCCTTGGTGGGACCTTCGAGTCTCTTTAGAATAGTATCGCATATTGGGCGTGACAACTTCTCTTCACCGGCGACGGTTGTTGTTCTGATGCGTTGGTCATCTAGGGCCTTAGCACGACAACTTTTTGATTGTCTACTACATAAGAGTTGTCCGGCTCAGATAAGGAAGGGACGATGATAGCGGAGGACCTTCGCTTGCTTCAGTGCTTGTAGCCGTTGCTATTTGTTCTATGGACCTAGATGTACTTTTTTTTAATTTCTAGTGTTCTTTGTATTGACATGACTATTAATGAATAAATCAGAAGTCTCCTCCCTTAAAAAAATGACCCTAGCTAATATCTCCATGGAGGAGGGCCGATCAAACAAATTTGCCCAGAGGGCCAGTTTACGGTTTTAATATCTTTAATTGCCATGAACAAAAGAAAACATATATTTATTATAAAAGACAAAGAAAACATAAAAGGTATAATTTCCAAGGATATGAAAATATGAAAAAATGCCATGCTACTTTATAGAAATGCCATGTTAATTTCTAAATTTACAAATGGTATGATTAAAAACACATGTCGTGTGGTCTATTTTTTTAATGAATTCTGCCGTGGAGATGTTTTGCTATGAAAAAAAGTCATGTTTTGGAGAAGATTTTTTCTTTATTTTTGCCAAAGACCAAAAAATGCCTTGCTGTAATTTTGTTTGCTTTATTTGGTCTATTGTGCAAAAATTAATATAAAAATGTCATGTCAGTGAAATAAAAAATATTTCATGCCAATAGAAAAGTTGCCATCCTCTTAATAATAAAACTAGCATCCTGTTAATAATAAAAATGTCATGCAAACAATAATAAAAATGTTAGGCACTCAATAATAAAAATGTTAGGCACTCAATAATAAAAATGTTATCCTGTTAATAATAAAACTGCCATGTTATTAATTATTAAAATGCTATGCTCTTAGTAACTGAAAATGTCATGCTCTTAAGAATAAAAATGTCATGTTATTGATTATTGAAATACCATCCTCTTAGTAATAAAACTACCATGTGAGAAAGTAAAAAATAATTCCAAGATGACCACGAAACAAGTGATAAAAGTTCCCAAAAGCTTGCCATGGGGTCATTACAAAAAGGACCTAGAAATTGCCATCCTACTTAAAATAAAAACACACATGGCAAGTTGAGAAAAATATCCTCTAAAAATAGGGATTTTCCGTTCTTTCAAACATGGATTTTTCTTCTTCTGTTTTTCAGATTTTTTTAAATATAAAAAAACAAATTTAAAAGAGTTTAGCTTCAAATGCATAAAAACAAGTTGTAGTACATGTTCCACAAACCTGCTTCTATATCGTAAAAAAAAACCACGTTGGTAACAGTAATATCGTTCAAGTGCAACCAGCAGACTGTACGTCTGTACCTAGAGGGATGAATACAAAATTACAAGCCGCTCGTGAGCAAATGAGGTCAAATTAGATCGAATCGTTTATTTCATGATTTGCTCAGGCCTATTCAAATTAAGACTTGCAAGCAGCAGACTGTACCTATAAACTGAAACCAACGATTGGCTGCTAGTGACCAATGAGAGTAGTGCTGCAAAATGCAAATGCATATAGAACGAACTATGAGTGATCGGTGCACGCCGGCAACCAGCCAACCGCACCGCATCAACAGTATATTGACCGGTGTAGTGTATTATGTACGGCGAGCCCAAAGGAAATGAATTCGTAATAGTGTTTGGTCACATTATCTCCTTAAATTTTTTAAGGAAGAGCTACATCCCGTCGATGATCATGACGACGCAGACAATCATCGTAAGTCCCGCGGATGCGATTTGCGATATTGTCCAGTGCAACTGCTTCTGATTCCACTTGGACGCATGCATGCTGGCAAATCTGGCGATCGATCAAAGCACGCAAATCGTAGCTTTTTTGCTTCTCTTTTGTCGAGGTTGATTCTCCCTTCAGATTCTACTCGCCGCGCTGGGGCGCGCTGTGCAGTTGAATACCCATTAATTTCGTCAAAAGAATTCCCGCCCCAAGTTACTCCGTTCTAGATACGAAGGGACATCAAAGAAGGGGGCGACGATATTGTCCAAAAAACCCAAATTCATACTTTCTCCACCAGAGGAGGGGGGCGAATGAGAGATTTTCAAAAATACTGCGGATAAAATGAATTAACCGAAGACAGAAAGGCTTCTCCGATCGTTGTGCATCAAAATGCCGTTAAACGTTCAGACGGTATGGTCCGGACACTTTTTTTTCATCCAACGCCATGCATCAAATGTCGGTGGACCAGTCCGGATGTTTGAAATCTCATACTCGAAGGGAAACTGGTAAGAGGTTTGCGGGCGTCCGGACGTCCGCTGTGTAGGCGCCTGATTGAGCTGTTCCACCCAAAACCCTTTTCGCACGTCCCGCTCCAGAAGCCTCCCCGCGTATCCACTGCCACTCAGAGCGGATGCGAACGGACGGCTGCCTACTAGCATTCATGTCGGTCATACCAAAGTGTTGATGTTCTCTGCTTTCAGACCAATTAAGCGGAGTGCGACACTTGCGGCCGTAAAGAACCTCGAAGGGAGCCATACTAAGATTCACCTAAAAGCTGTTTTTTTTTGTTTTTTTAGGGGATCTGAAAGCTATTGTTGTAGGAGAAATCAGCAAAAGGAAGGCAGTCTTCCCATTTCATACCTAATGAGATGACACAAGCTCTGAGCATATCTTCCAAAATTTGGTTGACCCTTTCAACGTGACCACTTATCTTAGGATGGTAAACTGTGCTAAAAAGGAGTTTACTCCCATGGCTTTTTAGAAAGTGTCCCAGAACTTAGAGGTGAAGATGCTCCCGGATCGCAACTTATCTCATAAGGAATGTTGTGTAGAGAGATGATCCTGGAAGTGTAAAGTTCTATCAGATATGTTCTCTTTGTCCAGAAGAAAGCGGGCCACTTAGATAAGTGATCAGTTACCACAAGATTGCATCATTGTCCTTGCGGGACTTTGAAAGCCGGTAACGAAGTCCATCTCGATCTTACCCCACTTCCACTTGAGAATTCTGAGAGGTTGAAAAGTACCAGCTGGACGTTTGGTGTTCAGCCTTGACACAGTGACATATATCACACTTAGAAACAAACTAGTTATCTTGTGCTTCATCCTGGTCTACCAATATGTTTGCTTCAAATCTTGGTGCATTTTGGTGCTACCGGGGTTGATAGAAAGTGGAGTATCATGAGCTTCTCGAAGAATGACTTTCCCTAAATCACCATATATACTTAGGAACAACAAGACGATCTTCAAAGAACACGATTCCATGATTATCAAGAGGGAAGCATTTGTGTTTGGGAATGCCGGATTCAATGCCTTCTTTGATGTTCTTGATCATAGCATCACAAAGCTGAGCTTTCCTGATTTGATCTTCAAGAGTTTGAATGACTTCGAGATTAGCAAGATGACCTTGGGGAACAAATTTCAAGGTTGAGCTTTCAGAATTCTTCGCAAAGAGAAGGATTATCTTGTTGAAGCATGAGGTTATTGTAATAAACTTTGTGACTGAGAGCGTCGACGATTACATTTGCCTTGCTCGGAGCATAAGAAATACCGATATCAAAATATGTGATGGTTTCCATCCAGCGCCTTTGACTCATAAACCGCCCTAATGCTGCGCTCATCGGCTGACTATTCCGCGCTCGTCAGCTGACTATTCCACGCTCGCGCGTCCATCGATCGTCTAGTGCCCTACTCGCCGGCTACTCAACCACCCTCCCCTTGGAGAAGCCGGCGACGCCCGTGGTCCATAGGCCAGGAGAGAAACCACATCCATTGAATTCCTCGACCGCGCCACCATGAGGCGACCTGATCAAGTGATACGATGTGATGCTCCGTTCGTCCTTGGGCGATCTCATTACCAGTACATGCGGGAGAGCTCTCGGCCGCTCACCGGCGCGCGGGACCGCTGCCACGATGTACGTACCGCTCCGGACATGGCCGTGACCGCACACACGCGCTGGTGAATGCAATGAATGCCCGCGGGGACCTTGCGATCAGGTGAGGCTGCCGCCGAGTCCCTCTCCTCATACGTGGTACCGACCGAACCTGGAGAAACTCCCCCGACTCCGAACCTGAAAGACACGCCGCGCTCCGACGTTGAAAACTGCCAGACTCGTCGATTGAGACGATGGCGAGGGCACTAAAACTCCCTCGGCATCGGTCGGATGAACAGCGCGGGACACCAAATAATTATCCTTGAATCGACCCCTGGATCGGCGCCTTTCTACTGGGCTGGTGGCATGAAAGGAACCACGTTTTTTCTTCGAGAGGAGTGAAAGGAACTACGTTGGTGTCGCACGTACCACTTCACCTGTGCTCTCGCGACTCAAGGGCATTTCATCCCTCCCGCCGGTGCCGCCACAGGACTACGTCGTGTCCATGAAGGCGTGGTAGATCTCGGCCCTTACCAATGGAAGAGATGTTTTTACGTGTCTTTTTGGTTCATTTAGGGTTTATGTCATGCTAAAAAATGAGGCGACGACGGCTCCCTGAGGATGGAATAAGGTTCTTCTTGCCTAGCCCGGCGTCCTGGTGATGTGTCTAGCACCGCCGAAGGGTGTGTTTGTAGGTGTTTCTCCGACAGATTTTTGCAGGATTCGGTCGGCGTTTGTCTTTGATGGATATACTTGGATCTGGTCTTCGTTACTTTTGTATATGTGTGCCTACAGGTTGGATACTTTTGATCTACACTTCTCTTCACCGACGACTTCCCGACTGTCAATTACAACAAGGCTTACCCAACTCCGGTAAGGAAGGGATGATGATGGCCCACACCTTTCACTTGCTTCAGTACTTCTAGCCGTCGCTATGTGGTCTGTGGACCTGGATGTAGTTTTCTA
>NC_057802.1:465977832-465981546 GCF_018294505.1 Triticum aestivum | reverse complement strand
CACTCGGGAGGAGTGCTTATCGAACGAATTCGGTCATCGGGGAGAAGGCCCAGCAGACGTATCGGCCCCCTCCTCCTCGATCGTTCGCCATGGGATGGCCAAGGCGAACCCCCATTTAACCATTGGCCCAGTTTACTGTTTCATTTAAGAAATGCACATGAATAAAGAAAATACATATTTTTCTTATAACAAACTGAGAAAACATAAAATATATAATTTCCATGAATATGAAAATATGAAGAAAAAAAATCTATGCTACTTTATAGCAATGTCATGCTAATTTATAAATTTACAAATAGTATGATTGAAAAAATGTGCCGCGTGGTCTTTTTTTTATGAATTCTGTCTTGGAGATGTTTCACTGTAAAAAGGCATGTTTCAAAGAACATTATTTTGTTTTTACGTAGGACCAATGCCATGTTGTATTTTTTTTGCTTTATTTGGTCATTGTGCAAAAAATTATGAAAAATGCCATGTCAGTGAAATAAAATAAAATTGCCATCCTCTTAATAATAGAACTTTCATCTTGTTAATAATGAAAATGTCATGCCAATAACAATAAAAATGTCAGACTCTCAATAATAAAACAGTCATCCTCCTAATAATAAAAATGCCATGTTCTTAATCATAAAACTGTCACCCTCTTAATAACAAAAATTCCATGTTATTAACTATTAAAATGACATGCTTTTAGTAACTAGTCAATGTGTACGTGCAATGCACGTTAATTTGAAAGTATATTAAGTGCATGCGGATATTAAGTAGGATATTATTTACGTGTTATTATGTGATTATCACTATATTCGGCATGAAATTAAATGCACGTTAAACGTGTTGAGCGCTCGACATTGAAGCAGTCTAGGTCGTTGGATTGACATGATTTGATGGCCGAAATTAATTGAATCTGCCCTTTTGGGTCTTTTTTATATTGGTATAGATAAAAATGTCATCCTCTTAATAATAAAAATGCCATGTGACAAAGTAGAAAAACAATTCCAAAATTGACAGGAAATAAGTGATCACATTTCCCGAAAGCTTGCCATGGGGGGCATTACAAAAAAGACTTAGAAATTGCCATGCTAAAAACACACATGGCAAGTTTACAAAAAAACCATCTAAAAAATAGAGATTTTTTGTTCTTCAAAAAACACATTGAAAATCTGGTTTTTCAATTTTTTTAAACAAATGAATTTAAAAGAATTTAGCTTCAAATGTATAAAAACAAGTTTTAGTACATGTTTCCACAAACCTGCTTCAGCCCAACTAGTGAAGAGTACGCAGCCTCACACCGCTTGGGTTTTTTGAAAAACAAAATTACAAACAGCGAACGCCTATAGAGAGCTGACGTGCCGTTGGCCTTGCACCTGGATACGTGGAACAGCTGGGAAGGCGTTCGCCAGGGTTGGGCTCCTTACGAACGCTCGCCAGATAACATTTGCCAAGAAAAAAAGAACCACGTTGGTAGTATCGTTCAAGTGCAACCAGCAGCAGGCTGTACCTAGAGAGATGAATATAAACCGCTCGTGCCGAAATGAAGTCAGAATTACTCTTAGGCCTTTTCAAATTAAGACTGAAGCCAACGATTGGCTGCAAGTGAGCGTCTAGAATAGTGCTGCAAATGCATCTGTCCTCTGATCTTAATAGCGCCAACCATATACAGTACCATGTAGAACGAACTTGGAGCAATCTCGCTGCAGGCCCGCAACCAGCCAATCGCACCGCATCAACAGGATATTGAAAGGAAGTGAATTCGTGATGGTGTTGGGTAAGTTACTCACATTCTCCCTCTCCCTCTTTTTTAGGAAGAGCTACATCCCATCGATGATGATGATGACATAGACAATCATCGTATGCCCCGCTATATTCGTGCCTCTCTTTTTGACGAGGTTGCTTGTCCCTCTAGATCCTACTCGTTGTGCCTCTCGTCACAACATGTCAACATGTGTTGGTCGGTTTTTTCCTTCAAAAACATGGGTTGGTCTGACGAGGGGTAGATACTCCAGCACACCACGGAATTCGAAACACCACCACCAGGCAAAAATACTAACTCTAGGTATGAGAGACAACACATAGTATAGTGCCCTCGCAAAATAAATAAATAAATCAAAGTATAGTGCATAGGTGGTAATAATAGTTGGAAAACGAGTGTTTTTTTAAGAAACTCTCCGTATTATCTTTTTTTTTAAGAAAAGGAGGATGACCCCCGGCCTGGGCGATGCATACGGCCACTTTATTGATTATTCTCGAGGACCGTATAAAGTGTTACAACAATGTGTCTGAAACCACCATCTTGACAACATATGTCGCTACTCCTATTCAAAATGATGAGGGGGTGCTAGCTGGGCCACTACCCAAACCACTCACCTAAGCCTAACATCAAAAGCCGGAAGCCGAAACTCATTCGGAAGCCCCAGCCGAGCCACATACCGGGTCTGGGGCACAATCCGGTCAGACGCACTCGTGTGTCGTCGCCGCCATCTTCCACAGGTCCGTCTTCAGATCATATTGAGGCTTCTCCCTTGTCTGGCCACTCTGCCATCGACGTCCCCATGACGCCAGACAGCTTCCTCCTCCTGCACGAGTCCATCTCCGCGCATCAGACGCCGAGTCTCCACAGCACCATGCCGCCGAGATCCGCCACCATCAATGTGAAAGATGAAGCACCGCTCCACCAAAGTCGCTGTCCTCTAGTCCCTCGAGCCCGTGTGCACCTCCAAGAATGACGCCCCCAGGGGGGAAACAACACCAGAGAGCCGCCGTCATCCGATCTACTGATCTAGGGTTTCCCCCAAAGGTAGCAGAGAGTGGCCTTGAACTTCTCCACGACGATGCCTTCAGGAAGGGAACGATGCAGACAGCGTCGCCATCGCCGGCCTTGGCAATAACCAATAGCAGGTTTTCACCCAGATCTGATCGAAGACCTCCATCTCTCATACACGGGTCGCCGTCCGAGAAAGCCGCCGACGAGCAGACGCCGGATCTAAGTCCCGCCACTGCCGCGCGCAGACCGGCCGATCACGTGGTTGCAGCCACGCCGCTGCAATCCACCTCGATGCGGAGCCCACGAGGACCTGCGCCGCCACCCCGCGACGCCCGCTACCGCCAGGGACCAAATCCGCGCGGATCTAGCCGGAGGCGTGCCGGCCCGCTGTTGGGAATCGTAGCATAATTTAAAATTTTCCTACGCTCACCAAGATGCTTCTATGGAGTCTACTAGCAACGAGGGGAAATGAGTGGATCTACATACCCTTGTAGATCGCGAGCGGAAGCGTTCCAATGAACGTGGATGAAGGAGTCGTACTCGCCGTGATCCAAATCACCGATGACCGAGTGCCGAACGGACGGCACCTCCGCGTTCAACACACGTACGGTGCAGCGACGTCTCCTCCTTCTTGATCCAGCAAGGGGGGAGGAGAGGTTGATCGAGATCCAACAGCACGACGGCGTGGTGGTGGATGTAGCGGGTCTCCGGCAGGGCTTCGCCAAGCTTCTGCGAGAGAGAGAGAGAGAGGTGTTGCAGGGGAGGAGGGAGGCGCCCAAGGCTTAGCTGTTGCTGCCCTCCCTTCCCCCCACTATATATAGGGCCAAGGGAGAGGGGGGGCGCAGCCTTGCCCCTTCCTCCAAGGAAGGGTGCGGCCAGGGGGGAGTCCTTCCCCCCCCCCCCCAAGGAACCTCGGAGGTGCCTTCCCCCTTTAGGACTCTCCCTTCTTTCTT
>NC_057802.1:465871859-465976322 GCF_018294505.1 Triticum aestivum | reverse complement strand
ATGTTATGCTTGTGAGAGAGGTTATTAGTCAACGGGTCTGAACCTTTCAGAACCGTGTGCTTTACGAATATCTATGTCATCTTGTGGATGCTACCACGCGCTATTTGGAGCCATTTCAAATAATTGCTCTACTATACGAATCCGGTTTACTACTCAGAGTCATCCGGATTAGTGTCAAAGTTCGCATCGACGTAACCCTTTACGACGAACTCCTTTCCACCTCCATAATCGAGAAAATTCCTTAATCCACTAGGTACTAAGGATAAGTTCGACCGCTGTCATGAGATCCTTTCCCGGATCACCATTGTACCCTCTTGACCAACTCATGGCAAGGCACACTACATGTGCGGTACACAGCATAGCATACTATAGAGCCTATGTCTAAAGCATAGGGGACGACCTTCGTCCTTTCTCTATCTTCTGCTGTGGTCAGGTCTTGAGTCTCACTCAATACTCATACCTTGTAACACAGCCAAGAACTCCTTCTTTGCTGATCTATTTTTGAACTCTTTCAAAATCATGTCAAGGTGTGCTGTCTTTTGAAAGTATCATCAGGCGTCTTGATCTATCTCTATGGATCTTGATGCCCAATATGTAAGTAGCTTTATCCAGGTCTTCCTTTGAAAAACTCCTTTCAAACAACCCTTTATGCTTTCCAGAAATTTTACATCATTTCGGATCAATAATATGGCATTCACATATACTTATCAGAAATGTTGTAGCGCTCCCACTCACTTTATTGTAAATACAAGTTTCTAACAAACTTTGTATAAACCCAAAAACTTTGATCACCCCATCAAAGCGTATATTCTGACTCCGAGATGCTTGCTCTAATCCATGGAAGGATCGCTGGAGCTAGCATACCTTTTAGCATCCTTAGGATCGACAAAACCTTTCTGATTGTATCACATACAACCTTTCCTTACGAAAACTGGTAAGGAAACTTGTTTTGACATCCATCTGCCAGATTTCATAAATGTAGCTAATGCTAACATGATTCCGACGGACCTAAGCATCGCTACGGATGAGAAAAACTCATCGTAGTCAACTCCTTGAACTTGTGAAAATACTCTTTGCCACAAGTCGAGCTTCATAGAAGGTAACATTACCGTCCATGTCCGTCTTCTTCTTAAAGATCCATTTATCTCAATGGCTTGCCGATCATCGGGCAAGTTCACCAAAGTCCATGCTTTGTTCTGATACATGGATTCTATCTCGGATTTCATGGCCTCGAGCCATTCGTCGGAATATGGGCCCACCACCGCTTCTCCATAGCTTGTAGGTTCATTGTTGTCTAGCAACATGACTTCCAAGACAGGATCACGCATTACTCTGAAGTAGTGCGCATCCTCGTCGTCCTACGAGGTTTGGTAGTGACTTGATCCGAAGTTTCATGATCACTATCATAAGCTTCCACTTCAATTGGTGTAGGTGCCACAGGAACAACTTCCTGTGCCCTGCTACACACTAGTTGAAGCGACGGTTCAATAACCTTATCAAGTCTCCACCATCCTCCCACTCAATTCTTTCGAGAGAAACTTTTCCTCGAGAAAGGACTCGTTTCTAGAAGCAATTACTTTCGCTTCCAGATCTGAAATAGGAGGTATACCCAACTGTTTTTGGGTTTTCTATGAAGATGCATTTATCCGCTTTGGGTTCGAGCTTATCAGCCTGAAACTTTTTCACATAAGCATCGCAGCCCCAAACTTTTAAGAAACGACAACTTAGGTTTCTATAAACGGTGTCGTCTCAACGGAATTGCGTGGTGCCCCTTTTAAAGTGAATGCGGTTGTCTCTAATGCCTAACCCATAAATGATAGTGGTAATTTGATAAGAAACATCATGGTATGCACCATATCCAATAGGGTGCAGTTATGATGTTCGGACACACCATCACACTATGGTGTTCCAGGCGGTATTAATTGTGAAACACTTTCCACAATGTCTTAATTGTGTGCCAAACTCGTAACTCAGATACTCATCTCTATGATCATATCATAGACATTTTATCCTCTTGTCACGACGATCTTCAACTTCACTCTGAAATTACTTGAACCTTTCAATAATTCAGACTTGTGTTTCATCAAGTAAATATTCTCAGCATCTACTCAAATCATCTGTGAAGTAAGAACATAACGATATCCACTGCATGCCTCAGCACTCATTGGACTGCGTACATCAAAATGTATTACTTCCAATAAGTTGCTCTCTTGTTCCATCTTACTGAAAACGAGGACTTTCAGTCATCTTGCCCATGTGGTATGATTTGCATGTCTCAAGTGATTCATAATCAAGTGAGTCTAAACGATCCATCTGTATGGAGTTTCTTCATGCATATATACCAATAGACATGGTTCGCATGTCTCAATCTTTTCAAAATGAGTGAGTCCAAAGATCCATCCACATGGAGCTTCTTCATGCATTCTATACCAATATGACTCAAGTGGCAGTGCCACAAGTATGTGGTACTATCATTACTATCTTATATCTTTTTGGCATGAACATGTGTATCACTACGATCGAGATTCATTTTAGGTGCAAGACCATTGAAGGTATTATTCAAATAAACAGAGTAACCATTATTCTCCTTAAATGAATAACCGTTTTGCGATAAACAGAATCCAATCATGTTCAACGCAAACACCAAATCTCGATAGTAGAGGGAGCATGCGATGCTTGATCACATCAACCTTGGAAACACTTCCAACGCACATCGTCATCTCACCTTTAGCTAGTCTCCGTTTATTCCGCAGCTTTTATTTCGAGTTACTAACACTTAGCAACCGAACCGGTATCTAATACCCTGGTGCTGCTAGGAGTACTAGTAAAGTACACATTCATACAATGTATATCCAATATACTTCTGTCGACCCTGCCTGCCTTCTCATCTACCAAGTATCTAGGGTAGTTCTGCTTCAGTGACCGTTCCCCTCATTACAGAAGCACTTAGTCTCGGGTTTGGGTTCAACCTTGGGATTCTTCACTAGAGCAGCAAACGACTTGCTGTTTCATGAAGTATCCCTTTTGCCCTTGCCCTTCTTAAACTAGTGGTTTTACTAACCATCAACAATTGATGCTCCTTCTTGATTTCTACTCTCGCGGTGTCAAACATCGCGAATAGCTCAAGGATCATCATAACTATCCTTGATATGTTATAGTTCATCACGAAGCTCTACTAGCTTGGTGGCAGTGACTATGGAGAACTATCACTATCTCATATGGGAGATTAACTCCCACTCGATTCAAGCGATTGTGGCACTCAGACAATCTGAGCACACGCTCAACGATTGAGCTTTTCTCCCTTAGTTTGCAGGCTTAAGAAACTTGTCAGAGGTCTCATACCTCTTGACGTGGGCACTAGTCTGAAATCCCAATTTCAGTCTTCGGAACATCTCACATGTTCTGCGACGTTTCAAAAACGTCTTTGGTGCCACAATTCTAAACCGCACTGAACTATCACGTAGTCATCAAAACGTGTATGTCAGATGTTTCGTAACATCTACAGACGACGCTGAGGTTCAGCACACCGAGCGGTGCATTAAGGACATAAGCCTTCTGTGCAGCAATGAGGACAATCCTCAGTTTACGGACCCAGTCCGCATAATTGCTACTACCAACTTTCAACTAAATTTTCTCTAGGAACATATCTTAACCAGTAGAACTAAAGCGCAAGCTATGACATAATTTGCAAATACCTTTTTGACTATGTTCATGATAATGAAGTTCATCTGATTATGAACTCCCACTCAGATAGACATCCCTCTAGTCATCTAAGTGAAACATGATCCGAGTTCAACTAGGCCGTGTCCGATCATCACGTGAGACGGACTAGTCAAGATCGGTGAACATCTCCATGTTGATCGTATCTTCTATACGACTCATGCTCGACCTTTCGGTCCTCCGTGTTCCGAGGCCATGTCTGTACATGCTAGGCTCGTCAAGTCAACCTAAGTGTATTGCGTGTGTTCCGAGGCCATGTCTGTACATGCTAGGCTCGTCAACACCCGTTGTATTCGAACGTAAGAATCTATCACACCCGATCATCACGTGGTGCTTCGAAACGACGAACCTTCGCAACGGTGCACAGTTAGGGTGAACACTTTCTTGAAATTATTATAAGGGATCATCCTACTTGCTACCGTCGTTCTAAGCAAATAAGATGCAAAAACATGATAAACATCACATGCAATCAAATAGTGACATGATATGGCCAATATCATCATGCTCCTTTGATCTCCATCTTCGGGGCACCATGATCATCTTTGTCACCGGCATGACACCATGATCTCCATCATCATGATCTCCATCATTGTGTCTTCATGAAGTCGTCACGCCAACGATTACTTCTACTTCTATGGCCAACTCGTTTAGCAACAAAGTAAAGTAATTTACATGGCGTTATTCAATGACTCGCAGGTCATGCAAAATAATAAAGACAACTCCTATGGCTCCTGCCGGTTGTCATACTCATCGACATGCAAGTCGTGATTCCTATTACAAGAATATGATCAATCTCATACATCACATATATCATTCATCACATCTTCTGGCCATATCACATCACATAGCACTTGCTGCAAAAACAAGTTAGACGTCCTCTAATTGTTGTTGCAAGTTTTTACGTGGTTTGTAGGTTTCTAGCAAGAACGTTTCTTACCTACGTATGACCACAACGTGATTTGCCAATTTCTATTTACCCTTCATAAGGACCCTTTTCATCGAATCCGTTCCGACTAAAGTAGGAGAGACAGACACCCGCTAGCCACCTTATGCAACTTGTGCATGTCAGTCGGTGGAACCTGTCTCACGTAAGAGTACGTGTAAGGTCGGTCCGGGCCGCTTCATCCTACAATGCCGCCGAAACAAGAAAAGACTAGTAGCGGCAAGAAGAATTGGCAAACTCAACGCCCACAACTACTTTGTGTTCTACTCGTGCATAGTAACTACGCATAGACCTGGCTCATGATGCCACTGTTGGGAATCGTAGCATAATTTAAAATTTTCCTACGCTCACCAAGATGCATCTATGGAGTCTACTAGCAACGAGGGGAAAGGAGTGGATCTACATACCCTTGTAGATCGCGAGCGGAAGCGTTCCAATGAACGTGGATGACGGAGTCGTACTCGCCGTGATCCAAATCACCGATGACCGAGTGCCGAACGGACGGCACCTCTGCGTTCAACACACGTACGGTGCAGCGACGTCTCCTCCTTCTTGATCCAGCAAGGGGGGAGGAGAGGTTGATGGAGATCCAACAGCACGACGGCGTGGTGGTGGATGTAGCGGGTCTCCGGCAGGGCTTCGCCAAGCTTCTGCGAGAGAGAGAGAGAGGTGTTGCAGGGGAGGAGGGAGGCGCCCAAGGCTTAGATGTTGCTGCCCTCCCTTCCCCCCACTATATATAGGGCCAAGGGAGAGGGGGGGCGCAGCCTTGCCCCTTCCTCCAAGGAAGGGTGCGGCCAGGGGGGAGTCCTTCCCCCCCAAGGCACCTCGGAGGTGCCTTCCCCCTTTAGGACTCTCCCTTTTTCTTATCTCTTGCGCATGGGCCTCTTGGGGCTGGTGCCCTTGGCCCATATAGGCCAAGGCGCACCCCTTACAGCCCATGTGGCCCCCCGGGGCTGGTGGACCCCCTTGGTGGACCCCCGGACCCCTTTCGGCACTCCCGGTACAATACCGATAAAGCGCGAAACTTTTCCGGCGACCAAAATAAGACTTCCCATATATAAATCTTTACCTCCGGACCATTCCGGAACCTCTCGTGACGTCCGGGATCTCATCCGGGACTCCGAACAACTTTCGGGTTTCCGCATACATATATCTCTACAACCCTAGCGTCACCGGACCTTAAGTGTGTAGACCCTACGGGTTCGGGAGACATGCAGACATGACCGAGACGCCTCTCCGGTCAATAACCAACAGCGGGATCTGGATACCCATGTTGGCTCCCACATGTTCCACGATGATATCATCGGATGAACCACGGTGTCGAGGATTCAATCAATCCGTATGCAATTCCCTTTGTCAATCGGTATGTTACTTGCCCGAGATTCGATCGTCGGTATCCCAATACCTTGTTCAATCTCGTTACCGGCAAGTCTCTTTACTCGTACCGCAATGCATGATCCCGTGACTAACGCCTTAGTCACATTGAGCTCATTATGATGATGCATTACCGAGTGGGCCCAGAGATACCTCTCCGTTTACACGGAGTGACAAATCCCAGTCTCGATCCGTGCCAACCCAACAGACACTTTCGGAGATACCCGTAATGCACCTTTATAGTCACCCAGTTACGTTGTGACGTTTGGCACACCCAAAGCACTCCTACGGTATCCGGGAGTTGCACGATCTCATGGTCTAAGGAAAAGATACTTGACATTGGAAAAGCTCTAGCAAACGAAACTACACGATCTTTTATGCTATGCTTAGGATTGGGTCTTGTCCATCACATCATTCTCCTAATGATGTGATCCCGTTATCAATGACATCCAATGTCCATAGTCAGGAAACCATGACTATCTGTTGATCAACGAGCTAGTCAACTAGAGGCTTACTAGGGACAGGTTGTGGTCTATGTATTCACACATGTATTACGATTTCCGGACAATACAATTATAGCATGAATAATAGACAATTACCATGAACAAAGAAATATAATAATAACCATTTATTATTGCCTCTAGGGCATATTTCCAACACCCGCCACCGCCCGATCTGACCCGCCGCAGCCGCCGCGCCGCGGCCGCCCACCAGGTCGCCGCCAAGGCAGGACCCCGACGGAGCGCCGCCGCGCGGCTAGCCCCCGCCATAGGCTAGCGCCCCCGCTCGGGAAGCCGTCCCGCGCCGGCCATTACCATGGGCGGAGGGGAAAGGAAGGCCCCGCCGCCGCCCTAGCCGGCCGGGCTTCGCCCGGCAGCCCCACCGGGCGGCGGCGAGGGAGGTGGGCAGAGGAGGGAGGAGAGAGGCGGCGACCGGGATGGGTTCCCCTCGGGGCGCCCACGGGAGCGCCGCGAGAGGTTAGGGGGAGGTGGGCCCTCCGTATTATCTTTTGGCCTTTGTAATACTATAATTTAGAGACAAGTTAATTTTTTCGTCACTCAACTCTTTCAAAATTCTAAATTTGACCCTCAGCTTCAAAATCAACCATCCTACACCCTTAACTCTTCAACCTGGAAAAATTTAGTCCTCCATCTCAGGCGAGCTGGTATCACTGCCGACTCAACGCGATTTTGACTGGTCTTTGTTGATGTGGTAAAAATTCTCTTTTACTCATCCTATCTCTTCCTGTCCTTAGCACAATCCTTAGGCAATGGTGAGATATGTGGTGTCCTCGAAAACAATTTGATCCATATAAGAAACATAACCAACTTGTTCTTAGCACAGTTAAGGACTAGAGCGCTTGCTGCACATTTTTTTTATTGAAATCTACATTCTTGCACTTGCTCTCTTGATCAAATAAATTACCAAACAAATAAATTACCAAACATTCTTTACAGCTTTTACAATGAAACCTTACCAATTTTCATTGACCAATTTCTTCTGTTCCCCGTTTGCTTCGACACTCTGACTTATCAAATAGTACACTTGTGGGTTATCACTTCTCAATTGTGTCGAATAGTCCACATCTACCATGGAGGCAGCAATTTGACAGCCCTGACCGAGGTGAAGAGAAGAGAAGGTCCATTTCTATCGGGAACCGGAGCCCGTCACTAGCAACAATGAGCTGAGAGAATAGGTGGCGGCGTCTATGCGGTAGAGGTACCTCAGTCAACCTTTGGGTCACACAAGGGCATCTAGAGGAGGGAAATATTCAGTATAGGGTGCAAAGATTAGTTGCTAAGTACGTGCACACAGTACAATCAATTATGGTTGATTTGCTCCTAGACACTGTATTTCCACATTCCTAAATCCATTTTTAAGGATGGTTGAACCATATTTCTTTGCATAATTGATGCACATTTTCATAAGGCACGAGTTCTATCTCATGAGGACCTATTTCACCCATTTTAAGCAAAATAAAACAAAGGGAGCACTTCCACTACAAATGGACTGTATCCATATGTGTATAACAATATTAGGTTGGGCATGGATCTATTGTATGCAATGATAAAAGCCAATATGGTGTATGCATGTTCAGGGAAAAGAGGTTCGAGCCAAGTTGGTAGCCTATAATCAGTTGGATGAGCACACACGACTTATTCGACCCTCCCGTTGCCATATTGGGTGGGTGGGTTCCAACCCTCTTCTCCATGACAAACAATCGCCACTGCTTTCTTTCTCTCAATTTTGGCCTCACCGAACTACCTAACTACCACATTAGTTTTTAGTGTGAGAAATGTCTAGGTTATTTTATCGTTTGATTGGAATTTGAAAAGACAAATCATGCCTAAAGTCGATGTGCTATAACTTGGGAGTCAATTGAGCCTAAAATAATACAAGAGAGAAGATGAACCAAGATGTACTTTGAGATGAATAGGCTCACCAAACTACTCAATTATCACATTAGTTTTTTCTCGAGGAATATCTAGCATATTTTATGGTTTTTCTGGAATTTGAAAAGACAAATCATGGCTAAAGTCGAGGTACTATAGTCTGGGAGTCAAGTTAGCCAAAAAATAACATGGGAGAGAAAATGAATCAATATGGACCTTTTACTATTTTTTTGAGAGGTAAATGGATTGTATTAATCAAGGAAGATCAGTACAATCCTGATGGCAATTGGCGCCAATTTCATCAGGTCCATGGCGAAGCCACACAACAATACGTGGTTCAGAGATCCATAGCTGGGCTAGAGCGGACCTTTTTTTAGATGACTGATCCCTATCACTCTTTATTGTAAAAATGACTCCTGATACAATATCCACATTAAGCCACGTTACCCTAATAAACAACCGTTGGATTATGTTGAGGATTAATCAAGTCAAATAGAATTTGGCAGTATGGGCTTACGAAAAGTCATGCTTTGTATAAAAAGACACATCTCTTGCCGAAAGGATATCTCCTTGTGGAAAAGCATGTCCTTGTTGAAAAGATGTCTCTTCAAGGAAAGACATGTATGTTGGTGAAACTATGTTTTTTTTATGGAAGGACATGTTACTTGGTGAAATGATGTCTCTTCATGAAAAAGTATATTTGAAAATCCCGCAAAAACAAGTATATTTGAAAATAAATAAGAACACAATTATTTTTAAATTAACATGTTACAAAATTCAGCCACGTTAACAATACGAGGAACTAATATATGTAAAATTAATACTCGTATTTCAATTAGTTAGCATCCTAAGAATATTTGAGATTTACAACTCTATGCTTAAAGGACACTTTTTTTTATTTAAGCTCAAAAAATACTATCTAATAATACCCGCAGAAAAGCGCAGACATTACACTAGCTTTCCCTATTTGTGCAACAACATACTATGCTGCAGCCGAATCCAACGGTCGAGCAGCCGCCAAGAGGTCATCGACGGCTCATGAAACGTTCTTACATGCATGGGACTTTTCTTCATCGGTGGAGGTTGACTTTTCTGCAGAATGCAGATTCCAGTTCGACACTCCAGTACGGAGACAACACAAGCCTCTACTCGCTTTTCCATTTCCACCTGCGAGCCGCGGGTTATATATGGCCGGCCAATCAATCCCTCCACAAGCGTGGGCTCCTCGTCCAGGAACAAGAGATGGGAGATGTGCTGAGAGCTCACGACGTCGCAGCCACCGCCGACGACGACGAGGCTGGCGTTTGGCCCGGCGAGCTCGACGAGCAGCTCATACGGGAGCTCCTCAGCGATGACAGCCTCCTCGGCTCCATGGCCCCGCCCGACGACGGCTCGGAGCGCCACCGTTCGTGCGACACGGGAGGCGCCCCAGCCGCCGCGCCGTGCAACAGCGGCGGCAGAACCGCTGCCGAGCACGAGCCGTTGCCGCCGGTTTCGGCGTCGAGCATGGCGCTGTGCTCGTCGTACTCCGGCCCTACGATCAGGGACATCGAGAAGGCGCTGTGGTCCCGGCCGTACACCTCCAGCCAGCGCTACGGCTCGCTGTATTTGTAGGTGCACTCGTGGGTGTCCGCGAATATTTTTGCGCTGATCGAGCGCTCCACGTTCGTTGATCAGAGGAGGCAAGTAATCTTTGTATTGTGTTTGGTTGCAAAAAAGCCGCAGGTACGGAGCGCTGGGCACAGCGCCGGAGAGCAAGCACACGACCAAGGTGAGGGGCTGCGGCGGCGGCAAGACGCCGATGGACGGGTACAGGTGGAGGAAGTACGGGCAGAAGTTCATCAAGAACAACCCCCATCCCAGGTGCAGTTGATCGATACATCTAGCTATCTTCCTGCCTACTTCAACTTCTGAATTAGTGTACTTTGATCGCTGTTGGATGCTTGCTCTTCATGAATGCATGCATGCATAGTTGGATCATGCATGCACCGGCTGAGTTTAAGTTCAATGAATTTCCCCCATATGGATTGATATTTTTTTTAATAAGAAGGAGGCCATCCCTCAAATTTCTAGTATTAAAGAAGCCATCTGGTTCGAGCCCTAATACAAACTACTAGCATTTATCATACAGTAAGCTTGAACCACGACGGATTACAAGCAAGCTAAAGTAAAAAAGAGAACATCCAACAGCATGGAGTGCCACAAATGAACACACCCACAGCTCAAACACCACAGACTACAGACTAAGTTTAAACTTCGAACAACAATGAAACAAGAATATCAACAAGATCACGGTTAAAGCAGAGAGAAAGCTCGAAGGGAGATGAAAACTGGCGGGGAAAAGTTTCACAGGTGGAATTAATCCAACAGCAGAGCACCCGGCCTGTTATCGTAACCACCAGTCCGCAAAACACCATGTCTCCATCCCTACGACGAACGATACACTTTTCGATAAGTCTTGCCCCCATATGAATGGATATGCATGTATCTAACCGATTAGACGTGTGCGGTGGGCTCTTCCCCTTTCCCTCTTCCTGTATCCCTAAATATGCTAAACTGATGTATAGTATTTTCGTCATGTCAAAGTAATGAAAAGAGGAAAGCCCGGTTAAAGAAAAAAACAAGATGTTGGACGTTTGATCAAATCAGCCTGGCAGTGGCACACACTGGTGGGTCCCATTCGTCGGAGACTCGGAGCACCATGAAGAGCTATAGAGCCACGGTAGATAGCAGCTGGAGAGGCGGAGAGCAAAGTCGCTGCGGTGACAGTCCATGTGTCCGGGGCCGGCCAAGCCGCGGGGTTGTCGGCCATGCCGTCGCGTGTGCTACTCCAGTCCAGGTCCAGTTTACGTACTGTACGAGCTAGCTACTACGAGACTGAACTGCAAGTTTGCAACCCAAATATCCAATCAAAACCAACTGTCAACCTACAGCAAGCCCTTAATTAAACCTGCCGCGTCTTAAATTAAGCAACAGTTAACTAACAAGATACCGGGATCCAGGCCAATAGCAACCGACGAGGACAGCTTAGCTAGCATCCGTCAATGATTCGTCAATCATCGATCATCGATCACACTATGGCAGTGGCACCCACCTGATAGAGCATTCAATCAATCTAATAAACGAACTGGCCACTTGATTAATTGCCTCTGTGATGGCGAGCTCAACATTTCGGTTGAGGAGCGGCGAAACCTTTAATTTCGCAACAGCGACCTCCACGTACTGCCGATTCCCGCGAAAGTTCGTCTCTCGTCGGACGACACATCCACGAACTCGAGGTGAGTCGGTCTCACTGTGTGGAGACGCACGACGTGTAGGATAATGAGAGGTGTCGCTACGCTGCATGTGGCATCCAGATTCAGAAAAATGGGCTGGTTTTGGACATGCTGCCTTATCGACCATCTCCCCTTCCCATCCATTAACTCTTGCGGCGACAAGGAAGGCGACGGTGTTGACATCGAGGCTTCTATGGCAATGATGACGGGGAGCGATGTTGGAAACGTGGTATTGGTTGAGATAGTCGGCTCTTCTTTGATGTGTTCGTGGGATTGCCTCGGCCTGTTTGTTGCTGGGAAGTCGGAGCTGCGGTGGTAGAGTCTTGGTGGCGGATGATGACGGGAGTAGGTGATCCATTCGGTGGTATTCCACGGCGTCAACCTTACCTAGTTTTCCGTCAGAGTCGGATCTGCATTGTCTTCTCGTAGGAGGCTGAGTTTTCGCATGGATCTACGATATGGGTTGGGTCAACGACGTCTATGGCGAAATGGAAGCCATTTCCTCGGGGTTTAGGATGACGATGACGCCTTGTAGGAGATAAGTGATGACGATAACGCATGAGTGCTGCTCGACGTGACCCTCTTTGAAAAGGTGTGTGGGGTATCCTGTGTGCCTTGCAGGAATTTGAGTTGGTATTCTCTTCGGTTTTCAACAAATTAGTTGGTCAACTCTCTTCTATTTATAATTAATAAATGAGATAATAAATTGATCTTCGTTAAAAAAGACAAGCATAAAAACACTCTTGCGGCGACAATATACATAGATTTTTCAAGAGTAATGCTATACTCACGTAAACTTACGTGAGGTTTTTACGTAATGGTTGATGTGGAGGAAGTTAATTGGATGAAGATTAGTGGCTGGAGCCCACCCCACTTGAAATCAGGGGGGAGAGGATTATAGTTAGGAAGATTACGTTACGTTACTTTACATAGGCTGTTCGTAGATGGAGCATTATCGATTTTTCAAGGGCGCTTTTTTAGCAACGATTGACCATGCACGTACGTGTCATTGACCTCTCGTTTCCGCACGCATGCAGGAGCTACTACAAGTGCACCAGCGCACGGTGCAGCGCCAAGAAGCACGTCGAGAAGTCCACCGACGACCCGGAGATGCTCATCGTCACCTACGAGGGGTCGCACCTCCACGGCCCGCAGACGACGACACTCCGGCGCCTCCAGCCCCCGGACGCCGCCGCGGACCTACCTGGCGCGGCGGGCGACGCCGTCGCCGGTCCGGTGATCGGCTGCAGCGTACGGCCATCATATGGAACGTCGTCCGGCGACGATGCGCGACAAGAAGGCAACGAGCCGCTGCAGGGGCGTCACGAGGGACGACGCGCCCATGGCGCCGTGCAGCGTGTGACGCCGACGGACTCCTTGGCCTCTTCCCTGCCGCATTCTGCTGCTGCCGTTGATGCAACTGTGCTTTCTTCTTCTAGCCTGGACTCACCATGGTCCCTGGAAGCGCTACTCCCCGTAGAGAGGATCTGATCGAGGTGACTAGCTAGGCCACTAGGGCGAGAGCGTCTACTATGACGTTCGGCGTACCAGGGTATAATTAGGAGTATACAACGTACACAGTAGAGATCGTCAAAAGATCATATGAACGATTGTGGTAACCATGTTGGTGGTGAGTACCTGCGGAAACATGTAGTAGCTGATTGGGTTATATTATCGGTTTACCTGCTGAAACATGTATTACCTGACCTTCTTCATGGCGGCTTCCGGGGTGTGTGTGTTTTTATCGAAAACTCACTACAACAGGACCCATCATATAGCAACGCATTTTTCCGTATCTAAATGTCCATATATGCGTTGCTAGCGTCTTTACCAACGGTTTTGGATGCGTAGCCTTATCCAGTGTTGCTAGCGCATAATGCAACGGTTATACTTCCGTTGGTGAAAGGAACCGTTGCAAGAGTACAACACATAAAACCGACTTTTACAACACTCATATACGTTGGTGGTTAGTGTCGAGGAATTCAAATCTCATCTACAGGATTTCAAATCCCATTGCTTGGCCACAAAGAATTTGCAACGCTTCAGGTGTTTTACATATAAAATGTGAATAATATTTTATATATTTTCAGTAATTAAATTAATGCTCCACATAATGATGATAAGTATGTATATCAAGTCAGAAGAAAAAATATACGCACGACAGGAAGAAATCATATATTGAAACAACTGTGGGATTACAATAGTTGATATTACAGGAGGAATAACATCCAAATGTGATGCATAACCTGAATATTCTCTTGACAGCAAAACTTAAACTGAAATCATCCATCAACATCCCTACAACTTAAACTAAAACTTAACCAAGGAACATCATCCAACAGGAAAAGCATCCCTACAACTAAACTAAAACTGAGAACAGCCATCATCGTCTTCATTGTGAACCGGGAACATCATCATCATCATTGCAGTATACTTGCCACGCACCCATATAATCATCCGTATATCTTTTGAATCTACAAACAAAATAACAAAATGAACTGTTAATACACAATGCATTGACATGATGCAAATAGTGATGGGTTTCCCAGCAAATAGGAAACATTACTTCTTACAATGGGTCATTATTTTCGAAACATTGGTTGCCTGCCTAGATTACAACTATTACAAAGAAAAGTTGTGACATGAAAGTATTCCCTTACAACTCAATATACTACCTCAGGTCACAAAACAAACATAAACAGACTCGGAGAAAAATAAACAGATGTGGTTGTGGCCTAAAAGCAAGCCACTAATAACATAGTACCTACTTAGTTGACGGATTAAAAGCATAATAGACACTGCTTGTATGGAACAGTGCAAGCGACATAATGGGAAATTCAGCAATTTACAAACCATGACAGCAAGAGTTCATGAGGGTAATTCAGCAATTTATGAATCAAAGTGGTATGAGCTCAGTGGTCACTTTAGCAATGTACAAATAAAAAAGGCAAGAGCATCTAAGAAGAACATTACTTGCATTTCCGTCTTCGCAAACAGTTAACATATGGAGATCGCAGACAGTTACCAGAACTATGACTACGAACACTGTTGTATCTTGGACAAATCTACTCGCAGCTCCAGCCGTCCGTGATGTCGCCTCCATCTCGGCAGTGCTGGAACGGATGAGTGCGGCGCCTCACATTAAATTACACAGAACAATAGGTACACAATTGGTGAGATATGAGTACATAAATAGTTGAATAAGAGCAGAAAAGAAGGCTGAAAAATTGTTAGAGCTAATCTAAGCAATAAAGGAATAAATAAATAATCACCTCAACGGAAATAGTCTTAGTTGAAGGTAAAACTCAATGATGTACTATGAATGTAGACACTGGCACATTGAAAACCACCGAATGGCATTGAGTATTTCTTTCTTCGGAAACCTGCGCACAAACAAACAGTGAGCCTCTATTTAATGAATGACTAATATGATGATTAACAGTGAGCTGCTGCCGGTGTATATGTGCGTGTGCTTGCTGCAAGCTTTAGTATATGAATGTTTGCACATGAACATGCATAAAGCTCAGGTGTGGGTTGCATCTAAGTGGGGTATTGGGATTCAGTTTTTTTTACACTATGATGTACAGCGGTAGTAGATAAGTATCTTTTTTAGATTAGTAGATAAGTACTTGGTATAGATGAATCCTTTGCATTGACTTGACCCAATTGCATATATAATAACTGCATGCTATGAGAGCAGTGGCGGAGCGTGACCAAAACACAACAGGGGGCCAAATCCATCTAAAAACACACAATATGCATGAAAAAGCTACTCATCATAGAACATGTGTAAGCGATAATTTGTAGGGATCCCATAATTATATGACTAAACAATATGTCGTTTCCATTGTTGCTATATATCTAAATCAGGAATTTATAATGCATCAAATTTTCCAGCATTTAACCGATGCAGTGAACATCTATATGAATAAATTATCATCACACCTCGCTTCTCAGTTACTCTCTCCATTCCAATCAAAAAATAGGACATACACTTTCTGTAGTAAACTAACCAAGCGATTAGCCAGGCAAGCACGAAGCACCAACCAGCAGTGTCCAAGGCGTTTGGTTTCAATCAACAAGGAGCCGCAACCCAGCAAGAGGATTAAGGTCCAGTGCGCACAAGTGCTGGTGCGTCATCCGTCTGGCGTGGTGGCTTGCCGGCGTCAGCGGCATGCAGCTCCAAGCCTCCGACCGATAAGAAGGGGATAGACAAGTCGATAAAGAGGAGGAGCCAAGGAGGTCATCAGACGAACGGACGAGTTCGCAATGGTCGGTCACTCAAATCATGTCAGCGGAGGATGGTTCACAATAGCTGTGGCCTGGTAGTGATCTAGCCCTGCAGGAGCAGTCTATCGGAGCCGTGGAGAATCGGGGATGGACGCTGTTCCTAGACTGCTACTGGGCATTATCTCCTGGGCTGTGCTAAAGTAGTGAATAAACTTTGTATAAAATTCTTTTTGTAATTTTGGAAGGGAGGTCGTGGCCCAGTTTCGCCTCCACTACCCTCCTCCAGTGTATGAGAGGACAATCACATAACCAAATGACAAAGAAAATGTGTACTGTCTTATTTATCAGTGTTCTGAATCATATCAACAGCATCAAAGCAACATCATAGAAGAAACAATGTGGATTATTAATTCACCTGCTCACTAAACACAAAGATGTACGTGCTTTCCCCAACAGGTCCACGTCCACTAGTATTTGCGCTGGACGTGAAAGCCACCATTAGCAAGCTACTACCTCCACCTGAATAACCTGACCATCAGACTCCCAAAAAGTGTGAAATTGCAACAAAAACTTTGATTAGTAACTCATCAAAACTGCAATACAGAGATCTATTAAGACTGGATCCCTCTTTAAATATTGTAACTCTTGTAATAGACTATTTAACATCTCAGGAGAAGAGAAGAACAGAGATTAGAGAAAAGGGAAGAGAGAGAGGCCAAAGCCAGGGGAGGGGATTCACTCACCGGACGAGACGACGCCATGGCCACCGGCGCCTGAGCCGACGCCCGAAGCCCTAGCCATCGGGGAAAGGTCGCGGCCGGGTGGGCTTTGGTGGCCGCTACCGCCGGATCTAGCCGCATGGAAGGGCGCCACGGTGTGAGGGGACGTCGGGCTGTGCTTCGCGATGGCGGGATTCGCCGGACATCGCCTGAATCAGCCGCCGCAGGTGGCGCAATGAGGAGTCGCATCAAGAGAGAGAGATGGGATGTGAGAGGGATAAGTGGGTGGGTGGGTGGGTGATGCGGCGGATCCGGTAGCCTCCGGAGCTGCGAGGTGGGAGGAGGGCAGGGGAGGGCCGGCGGCAAGGGGGAGAGGAGGGTGATGAGGCGGTTGGTGGCGGCGACTTGGGAGAGAGGAGGGGCATCGGGGGATCTGTTTCTCGCGCATCCCTCTCTCCTTCCCTGTTTTTTTTTGGTATATGTCCCACGATAGGGTCAAACAGATGTAAATCTGCATTCTGCAACGCATACGTGCAACCTTTCATATGCGTATCTATTATGAATTTTACAACGTATAGCTAAAATGTTGTAGAATGTGCGTTGTTTTATAAGGGGTATTCTTGTAGTGACTTTCGATCTATTCATGTACAATAAACACTAGAAATAATAAAAATTACATCCAAATCCTTAGACCATCTAGCGACGACTACAAGCATTGAAGCGCTGCCGTCATCGCCTCTCCTTTGGTGGAGCCGGGCAACACCTTTTATAGACAGCCAGAAAGTCGTCGTGCCAAGGCCCCGTAGGACCAGCGCACCAGAACAGCAACCGCCAGCGATGAAGAGTGGCGTAGATCGAAAGGATTCAACCTGAAGATACACGAACGAAGACGAACGACAACCAGATCCGAGAAAAACCACCAAAGACAGATCCGCCAAAGACACACCTCCACACAGCTAGCGACGTTGCTAGACGCATGACCCGAACGGGGCTAGGCGGGGAGAACCTTATTTCATCTTCAGGGAGCCGCCGCAGTCTCGCCTTCCTGAGCAAGACACAGACCCTGACGAAACTTGAAGAAACATCTAAAACCAGAGCCCTCCCACCGGCAAAGCTCCGGATCCACCGCGCCCCCATGGCCCTAAGGCCACCGGAGACGAGACGGACCAGTGGCGGCGCCGACGGGAGACAGAGGAACTCTAATATTTTTTGGAGAGGAGGCGGCTGCGTGCCGACGACAATTTGGACTGACTTCGGGGTGTTAGCCCATGACAATGTCGGAGAGGTGTGTGGATGTAGTCAAAGTATAGGAACAACAACGAGCAATCGCACACTCAAAAACCTAATCACTCTTCTCCCGCTGGGCGTTCGGGTTTACTCGCAAATTCAGGTTTCCAAACATGGTGCCCAAATTTGTGTGGAAAATTTGCTATCCGCAAATTCGGATTTGGGTTTAGGTAATACCCGTACTACCCGAAGTAGTACACATTGACAAAACAAATGCCAGCATAAGCTCAGTTTTGTGTAATATTTCTGCAAAAATTCGGCAACATTCTGCACAATTTTGCAGATTTTCAACTGCATAACAACAAATGGCAACAATAAACAAATTTCAGCAACATAATAGCAGTTCCTGCAGCATTTCAAGTTTTAAACAGATGCACACAATAGTATTTCTACACCATAACAAGGAAATGACCAACAATAGGCATTAGCATAATAGATAACACTTAACAGCAAACAATTTAGCCACATAACAAAATGGAATCATAAGCTCAGGTTTGCCACATAACAGCAAGCAATTCAGTAGGCAGTAGCATAACGAAATGACCAAGTGACCGACTAAGTTCAGGTTTTCAGGACAACAATGAGCCAATGACACATACAAAGTTCACACTTAGCAGGAGCATCAAACACAATGGCACATCAAAGTAAAAGACCACAAAGTACTTCAGACAAGTAGCAAACAGAAACACTGCCACACAAAGATGGCTTCATCCCATCTGGTGGCAGGCGATGTGGGGAGGGGGGCGGGACGGGGACTTCGAGGGATTAGGGGCCGGCTAGGTCACGCTGGCGTGGTTTTGCTTGCAGGGGCGGGGCCATTTTGGGCTACGGTTCTCTCTCTGTGCGGGTTCTTTGCTAGGGCTAGGGCATGGCGGCAGGCGATGTGGGGGTGGGTGGGGGGTTGGGACTTTGGGGGCGACTAGGTCACACTGAACATGGTTTTTCTTGCGGGGGGGCGGGGGCAGGGGCGTTTTGGGCTCGGCCTTCTCTCTCTCTGCGGGATTTTTGCTGGGCTGACTAGTTATTTCGGGCTATTCCGGTACCGTGGCCTTTTACCCGGATTACACGAATTAAATTTGAGTTTTTAAATCTGCTACCCGACATGGTGTTCGGGTTATGCGGGTTTGGGTTTTTCGGGTTCAAGCTTCGGGTATCGGGTTTATGCCTGGCGTGAATTCTCCTAGTGCAGGATCACAAAGGAGGGATTTTGAATGCTTGCTCTTTCCATACAATCGTACACGTGGCCGACGGGATGATACTGTAAGTTGTCAAATTAATTATCCATTATGACCGGCAAAAATTAAGCGCATGTATGATTAGTGGCAGAGGACCATTTTTGTAAAGAAAGGGCAAAGTCTTAAATAAATAATGTTTCGATGCAAAACCAAAATAGTCAATATACACTAACAATGCACACTTCAAAATATCTTGTCAAATCTGCAATTTACAACATCAAATTTTCACTAAATTCACAACCTCTGCCTCTGCCCTTTTTCATTGGGTTTGCTAGCCCCCTCCCTTTCCTCTCCATCTTCTGCTGGAGACGACAGTCGGTGCCGCCCCTCACCGAAGTCCGCGCCACTGCAAAGGTATAGTTCCTTGCCTTGAGAATACTTATTATACCTTTGGGTGAAATCGCAATCTGCTGGAAGGTCATAGTATGTCTGGTCATTGTTGGGAAACTTATTTTGTTTATTTCTCTCTCACCCAAAGGTACAATGAGTATTCTAAGAAAAGGAACTGTATTACTATATGCTACTACTGTACTTCTCCGTCTCGTAATATAAGAGCGCTTTTGTGTCAAAAGCGCTCTTTTTTTTTTTATATGGGACGGAGGGAGTAGTATAGAAGATCATGACCCATGATAAATATGGCAATTAAATTATTGGATCAGGTACCATAAACACACCTGAATTTTGTACTGTAATTGTCTGCACATATTCTTATCTCTCGTTCAGGGCAACACTGCGATTTCCAAACAGATTTGCCGATAGGAATTGGCCGATCATGGCCATGCACGGATCGGCCTTATGACTTTATTGATCGGAATCCATATATTTTTCGGTTTTTCCTGTCAACGATGTAATCCATGAGCTCGGTGCTGTATTAGCTACTGTAACAAACTGATCACGCCTATGCATCCGACAGCTAGGTGGCTGACTAATCTATCCGTTTGGTAATTACTTGCATGACGGCGACATGTTTGATGGAATCAAAAGCAACGACGAATTACTATGTTCTGGCCTATTAATGTACACTCCTTCGCCTTAAATTCACATCAGTTTCCCAACAATGACCAGACATACTATGGCAGTCCTCTTAGATTGGACATAGTGGGAGTAACTTCAAGAGTAACATCGGGTCCAACTCAGTAAATTGACCATGTGGCAATGAGTTAATTAGGCTGCTTGTAATGGGTAGTATCGTAAGTTAGTATCATGCATATGATACTAGTGAGGGTTGAGTATCATATCATGATATTGTATTATAATAAATGCTATGCTAGTACTCCATGATAGTATCATACACTAGTATCATATGATACTAATAAATGATACTATGCATTAGGAAGATAGTATCATACACTAGTATCATATGCATAATACTAGTATATGATACTCCCCATTACAACCAGCTATACTACTTCCCTAATGAATAGTATCATATAGTAGTATCATATATGACTTTATTTACTGTCATGCATGACACATAAGTAGTACAGCATTTATTATAATACGGTATCATGATACTCCCTCCATCACGGTTTAGAAGACGTATATCAGAAATCTCTGGGACCAAGGTGTTTCACTATTGGCTTTAGTTTCCTTTGCATGCGACTGAAAAATAGCAGCATATTTAATAGCACAGCGCTTAATTGCTTGAAAAATCAATGCACAGTAACCCCATAGCACAGCGCCCGAGAGGAACATGCAGCTTTCCACCCACGGACCACGTTCCGACTGGCGCAGAACTAGCTTTTACACGTACGTTCACACCATGCATGCATCAATTACACCCCGACGTGAACAGCGTATGATTCACACCTCGCATGCATATAGTACTAATAGAAATAATTGCATTGACGCCTTAAATCTTGTTTATTTTAAAAACACACGTAAATTTAACTATATCTTCTTAACCGTGACAAAGGGAGTATGATATTTAACCCTCTCTTTATTTATTTAATTCTATGTCACCTCATCTAAATTGCCTAGTTGGCATGCATGATACTAGTTATAATACCCCCATTACAACCAGCCTTAGGAGAAATGTAAATTGAGTAATTTAGCTAGTTACTATTGTAACATCACATATCCCAAAACAATACGAGTCTATAACCTAATAAATGAATTTTTGCATGACACCACATATATATTACTACCCACTATGAAAGTAGTAACCTAGTCTAGGGTAGCGTGTATGTTACTAGTGCAAGTTACTCTCCACTATTGCTAGTCTTAAGTTTAGATACCGTCACAGTCTGTCCTCAAGAGAGGCATCCATTCCTGGTGGGAAGAATTTTGACAGGAGTGGCCCGTAGGGAAAAACTAAACTTTTAGACAAGAATGTGCACTGAATTTTGTATGAAAGCATGGGTGTTGTTTGTTATGAAAAGGCATGCCTACATGGAAGCGACCGTTAATTACTCAGGCCATCACACTTGGGTCGGCATCCTAACATGACCACCATTTTTATTTTTGTTTTCCCTTTTTCTCTCTTTTTGGTTAAAAGAAATACATTTTTTTGTGAAAACACGTGGTCACTTTAAAAACGACCGAACGCCTTTAAAACTACATGAACTTAAAAAAATCACGTGAACACGTTTTGAAATTACATAAACATTTTTAAATAGGTGAACACTTTTTTAACTTACATGAACATTTTGTAAAGTGCGTGAACATTTCTTTATAATTATAAAAACATTTTAAATTTACAGGGACACTTTTTTAGTTACATTAATATAGTTTTCAAAATATGTGAATGTTTCTTAAGATACATGAATATTTTTTATTTTTTTATTTTTTTTGAAAATGTGCGAATTCTTTTTACACATGAATAGTTTTTTCAAATTACACACCCATTTATAGAGTACATGGAAACTTTTATGATTACATTAATATTTTTTATAAATACATTTACATCTTTAAAATACAAGAATTTTTAAATAATTCATAATTTTTGTATAGGTGTGAATACCTTTTGTTGTACATGAGTTTTGTATCCTTGTTTTATTAACTTTATTGGAATTTACATAAATTTTAAACAAAATCTGAAAATGGAAAGGAAAACACACATTTTTTTGTATGAGGTGAAGAAAGACACACCTTTGCAAATGGGCTGCGCTGGGTAAGCAGCGCCTGTTTGTTTGTTCGTTTGTCGCTGTAGTTTTTTTTAGGGATCTGTCGGTTTAGTTATACATGGGCCTTGAGATTGTTCATTTGGGTTGTGGATAATCGCCACGAATTTTTGTCCCCTGGCTTGGGCCCGAACCGAAGCCCTAAGGCCAACTCCAACCCGCGACCCTAAACGGACGTTCGTTACATTCTTTTTTTTGTCCATTTAGGGGTGGTAATAGGGTTGTGTCCGTCCGAATTTTTGGATGCAGCGGCCGTGCGCCCAACACGAGGCCGCATTTAGGCCGCATCTCGTCCGTTCAACCATCACACCAAAATGAAGCATATCAAATGGTTCAAATCAAACATAGCAAATTATTATCCTCTGAAATAGTCTTACACCCCAATCAAAAGAAAACACTATCAAATAGTCTTACAATCTAATCGAAATTTGTTTGTATGAAAAAATTATTAAACTGATAAATCTACTGGTTGCCCATGTGAGTTCATATGTGCTCAACCAAGTCATCCTGAAGCTGGACATGAGTACGCCAATCCCGCAATTCACGATGAAAATGGACAAATTGTTCGAAGGTTGCAGGAGGTGGCTGCTCAGACTCGACATTTTCACCCTGGAAATCAAACCCTTGGTCGTAGATACTTTCATCACGCTCATCCTCGACGATCATGTTGTGCCTGATCACACAAGCAGTCATCACCTCCCAAAGCTTATGCGTGCTCCATGTCAGTGCAGGGTTTCAAACGATACCCCATCGAGACTGAAGCACACCGAAAGCACGCTCCACATCCTTCCTAGAACTCTCCTGCATTTGGGCAAACCTCTGTCTCTTCTCTCCTTGTGGATTGGGTATGGTCTTCACAAGTGTGGACCACTATGGATAGATACCATCAGCAAGGTAATATCGCTTGTTGTACTGGTGGCCATTGACCTCAAAGTTGACCTCCGGACAATTGCCCTTTGCAAGCCTTGCAAACACTGGAGAATGCTGAAGAACACTGATATCATTGTGAGTGTAAGTGCATCTAGTGCCACCCCTAGTTGGTTTTAGAGTATTGACGACAAACATGATTGAGGGACTAATGTGTTTGTGAGAATTGTAGGATAACACAGGTAGAAGTCCCTCATTGATTCGGTTTTCCTACCAGAGATGACCCCTAAAAATGTGTGAAGACATTGAAGACAATGGTGGTTCGTGAAGACATTCACGATGAAGATAATGACCTGTGAAGACATTCACTTGAAGACTATGAATGATGACATAGTTTCTTTCGTAGTTTCTGTTGGAGATATGCCCTAGAGGCAATCATGTATGATGATATTTCCTATGTGTTTATGAATAAAGATAGTCCTTGGACATTATCAATGATGTGTATTAGCAAGTATGTGACTTGTTTGTGGGACTATGCATTGTATGATGACTGTCCTAAAAGGTCCCTAGTCGAAAGGGTTATGTGGACGCGCAACCGACTAGACTAGCATATGACACGGTCGATGACTTGGTCTCACTGGCCATGGTGCATTGGATGCTAACCGGATAATATGGACTTGGAAGGATCTGGTCATATTCGACATAGTCGGATCCGAGTCGAGATAAGGTCCGAGTCGGACAGACCCAACTATGAGACGCAGCGATATGTCATCTGTGAGTCTCTAGTACAACATACGTTCTATGTCCTAAGACCTGAGCTGGCGCATGTACTCGGGATGGTGACAGACCTGCTTTGGGCCAACTAAACGCTACTCTATGAATGGGTAGTTACAAAGGTAGGTTTCGGGCTTGTCCAGACCCATGCTGCGAGACGTGGTCGAGCAAGATGGGATTTGCCCCTCCGATCAGGAGAGATATACTCTGGGCCCCTCATGTGGTTCGACCAAGATAAGCATGGCCATGCGACATGGATTATGAGATAATCCAGTTTGTGGTCGGCATCACTGGAACGAGAAAGAGGTCAGGCTAGCACAAGGATGACAGACTCGCCTTGAGCCCGACAACATATATCGTGTGGCAAAGGGAACGGAAGTGTGATGTACAGGTTCTCCAACCGGCTTCATTGTCTACTTGGTGGTCGGTACGCCTTGCTAGAGGCCGCTACCAGCCGAGCAGGTCGGAGGTGATCCGACCTGCGACCAAGCTGACTTGAACCTAAGTGGTCGCGCGCTTAAGGGAAGGAACCTGTGAGGCCGGATCGGACTCCACGAGTCAGGTGTGATCCTACTCGGACTCGGATCCCGGCCGAACAGATTTTAGGCTTTAGGGTCTGTGCGAGGTACAAGTGTTGAGCCCACGATGGATGCCTATATAAAGTGGGGGTGCCGCACACTCATGCGATTGATCGCTTTGGCGCTGTCACTAGGGTTTGCATGTGTTGCGATAGCCACCCCCACTCGCCGCCGACTGTGTGATCGCACCTAGCAGTCCGCCGCATGGTATTCCTCCTGCACACGCGGATACTGTTAGAGGCGGTGCACTTGCGCCGCTCCGGCGAACCTGTACGTGGGATCCAACGACCGGCTGTTCGAGGGAGATCGGACGAGGAGGAGACGAACCACGCGGACACGCTGCCTCAACTCTTCTTCCACTGCACGGCACTGCGCGTCTAGTGGTACCGATCTGTGATCCATCTCCCGCAGCATGTTCCTGTTGTTATGCGCGTAGGAAAATTTAATTTGCAGTCGACGCACCCTACCGTAGAACCCAACAGTTTCATTTTCTTCTTTACTGAGTCATAGGAACCACCGTACTGTTAAGTGGGGTCCAAGTGAACAAAGTCAGAAGACTGACGTGATGCTCAACCACAATCCTATGTCTTCGAGTGAAGACAATGAGAGCAAATTTTATCCAGAGTTGGATGAGTCAGCTTTGATTGTAGCCCAAGCCAAGCTGCCGCGTGTGTTTGAAATCCGACCGTTGGACACGTGTCGGTTCCTTAGTGACCCAGGATCATTTCGGACATATCATGTCGGGTTGCCTCCTGGCTATAAATTGCCCACCCCCTACACCATAAATTGGTGGCTGCTCAGAGTTAGTGCACGACTTTTGTCGTTTGAGAGAAACCCACCTCCGAAGCTTTTGAGAGAGAGATCCCTGCAAGGACAAAGCCCAAAACACCCAGAGCCAAAGAGTGTAGGCATCACTGAAGTATTTCTATCCGCGTCACCTGAAGACTTGTTTCACTTGAGGACTGTGCATCCTCCAGCCGGTTAGGCGTCACGTTCTGAGGATCCAAGAGTCATTGTGGATCGCCGGTGAACGGAGTCTGTGAAGGTTTGGAAGTCTACCTTGAAGACTTACCAGAGTGATTGGGCGAGGATTGGATGTCCTTAGCTCAAGGGGAATAAGTTGAAGACACAGTCTTCTGAGTTCAATCTCAGCCTCCCTAACCAGACGTATAGTTGTCACAGCAACTGGAACTGGTCTACCAAACCCTTGTCTTCACCAAACTACTGGTTCTATCCCTTACCATATTTACATTTCAGTTTATCTTCGTGAAGTCATTGCTTGCTTGTCTGATCTGTTTGACTTCACTGTGCGAAGACTATTACCTGTTTGGCTTCATACTGTCTTCCATTCCGATTCGTACTACCTAGCTGCTATTAGTCTTCGTCCTTTCACTATATTGCTTGTTTGACTATGGCCTGTTTAGTGTAGTTTATCTTCCGTTGTATATCATATAGGTTCAATTGCTTGTTTCTCTTCAAAGACCTCATGTTTTGAAGACTTTCATTAAAATCGCCTATTCACCCCCCTCTAGTCGATAACTAGCACTTTCAATTGGTATCAGAGCAAGGTGCTCCCTTGTTCTGTGTGATTCAGTTTAACCACCTGGAGTTTTAGCTATGTCGACTGTAGGGATAATCAAGGTCTCCGCTGCGTGCCCAGCCTTTGATGGCACTGATTACCCCTACTAGAAGAATAAGATGCGTATGCATCTTGAAGCCATTGACATCGACCTCTGGTATGTCATCAGAACAGGTGTTCCCAAGGTTGGTGAAGGTGTCACCACTGCTGATGTCAAGAGGATCGCGCAACTGGACTCGACTGCCAAGAACATCATATGTGGTCATCTGACCAAAGGACGGTATGGCCGTGTGAGTGCTCTGCAAACTGCGAAGCTAGTCTGGGACTGGCTGCCCAAGGTTAACGAAGGCGTCTCAACTCAGAGAGACTCAAGGATTGATGTTCTTCGCAATCTCTTCAACCGCTTCAAGGGAAACAACAATGAGAATGTCCAACTCACGTTTGATCGCCTCACTAATATCACAATGAGCTTCGCGCACTCGGCGCCACTGAGATCACCAAGCATGAAATTGTGAAGAAGCTACTGAGATCACTTGATAGCTCATTTGACACTTTGGCCCTGATGATTCAAAAACGCCCTGACTTCAAAGATCTTGATCCGTCTGACATGCTTGAGAGGCTCAACACATATGAGTTCCAGCTATGTGAGAAGAGAGATATCTATGGCCCCAATTGTGGTCGATCCCGTGCTTTGAAGGCAAGCTGTTTCCTCATCTGAAGAAGAATCTGAGTGCAGTTCTAATGATCCTAAAGACATTGGCAAAGAGCTAGCAATGCTTGTGAGAAAGTTCCAAAAGTTCTCCAAGAAGAATCGCTTCGGAAAATCTTCAAGATCCAGCTCAAGAAATGATGAGGCTTCCTCTCGTGACTACAAGAAGAGAACATGCCACAAATGCAAGAAGCCAGGCCACTACATATCTGAGTGTCCTCAATGGGACAAGGAATCTAAGAAGAAGAAGAGCAAGGAATATGATTCTGACGACAAGAAGAAGAAGAAATCTTCAAAGTCTTCGTCAAAGTCTTTATCAAAGTCTTCGTCTGACAAGAAGAGCTCATCAGGCAAGGCTCGTGCATTCATTGGCAAGGAGATGGATTCAGAGGAGGAGTCAGCTTGTAACAGCCTGGTTTTTGGCCCTTTTCTTTTTTCTTTTGATTTATTTGGTTTTTGCCCTGGGTTTTTTTGAGTGGTTCTTTGGCCTTGCAACCTGGGAGATCATCATTTCTTCTTCTCCCAAGTGCCTCATCATGCACAAACTTCTTCCAAGATCATGCCATGTCCATCCTAGCCCACCTCTCAAATTCATTTTCTTGGGGAATATTCCTTTTCTATTAAAGGAATAACCTCATTTGCCCTAGGTTGTGAAGCAACCTATATTTCTGTCCCTCCCAAAATTCCCAAATAATTCTCATAATTTCTTTGGGTCATATATTGCTCAAATATGCCCAAACTTTTCCTCGCCCAGTTCAAAAATAATTCCGCAATATTCCTTTTTCTATTTTGTCCTGAATGGCATTTTGTGAAGGAAGTGCCATTTATCTTATCTTGTTTACTCCCAAACTTTTTGGGCATTCTTTTATGTCCAAATCATTGCCTCATGCCAAAATTCAACTCCATTTGCCTAGTAAATCTTCCTAAGTGATTTTTCAAAGTTTCTGTCCAGAGAGAAGCTTTGTGAAGGAAATACTAGCTAGGGTTATCCAAATGAGTTGAAATTTTTCACAAACCTTCATACGCTAATATCATCACCGTCCTCCAAGTTTCACCTCATTCCATTGATCTATGTGAGCCCAGGATCAATTCTTTGTTTCTGTCCAAATTTTCAGTTTGTGAAGCAAGTATATTTTATCTTGCTCCTTTATGGCTGAAATTTTCGTGAGCCTTCTCCTATCCATATTACCCCTTCTCCACTAAGTTTGAGATCACTTCATCAAGCCATTTTCTCCCAGTATTTTTCTCAAGATTCTAGACAAAGGAGATGTTTGTGAAACAAGTACCACTTTGGAAGCTCCAAATGGTATGAACATTTTACAACATCTTCATATCTCCTAATAACCCTGCCTTGCCAAATTTCAGCTCAAGTGGCTTCTTCATTTGAGTGCATCATCATAATCTTTATTCTGGACCATTTTGGTCAGTTGCAAAGCAACTATGATAAATATTGGTCCATTTCCTTCCAAAATTCACAGGATCACAATACCTCTTGTCCTAACTCTCCCTGACATCCACTTTGGCTCCAAACTCATCTATGTTGATCACTGCATCATGATTCAGTTTGATGCAACAAACTTTCATTGGACCCTCACATCTCTCCAGAGTAGCTTTTCTTGATCTATCACCTCCCTCTGTCTCAGTGATGCAGGGACTCATCACCAGACATATCATGGCAGCCCCTCTTTTCCTCTCCATGCCAGTGCCCGTGGTGACTGCCGCCCTGGCATGTCGTTTCTCGCGCTCTAGCGGCATCAGACGCGCTCTGAGCGTCGGGCAGCTCTGCCTCGACGGATTTCTCGCCTCCAAGAAGGCCGACCCGACTCCCTACTCGCTCCCGTCGCCCTTGACCCTCTGCCCCCTCCCGAAGCGTCCTTGCCGGAGCTAGTTGATAACCCACAAGTATAGGGGGTCGTAACAGTTTTCGAGGGTAGAGTATTCAACCCAAATTTATAGATTCAACACAAGGGGAGCCAAAGAATATTTGAAGTTATTAGCAGCTAAGTTGTCAATTCAACCACACCTGGAGATTTAATTATCTGCAGCAAGTAATCAGTAGCACAGTAATATGATAGTTTTGATAGTAGTGACAGCAGCAATAGTAATAGTAACAGTGATAGCAGTATTTTGTAGCAAGTGTGACAGTAGCAGAAGCAGTAGTAACTTAACAAGATCAATCTAGGGCAAATTCGTAGGCATTGGATTGGTGACTTGTTGGATGATATTCATCATGTGACAGTTATAACCTAGGGCGATACGACACTAGCTGCAGTTCATCGATATAATGTAGGCATGTATTCCGTAAATAGTCATACGTGCTTTATTAAAAGAATTTGCATGACATCTTTTGTCCTACCCTCCCGTGGCAGCGGGGTCCATATTGGAAACTAAGGGATATTAAGGCATCCTTTTAATAGAGAACCGGAGCAAAGCATTAACACATAGTGAATACATGAAATCCTCAAACTACGATCATCACCGAGAGTGGGCCCGGTTGTTGTCACTCCGGTGTTCTCGGATCATAACTGTAGAAGGTGACTATAACTTGCAAGATCAGATCTAAACACATGGATATAATGATGAATTCATAAACAGTTCAGATCTAAGTTCATGGAACCCGGGCCCAAAGTGACAAGCATTAAGCATAGCAAAGTCATAGCAACATCAATCTAAGAACATAGTGGATACTAGGGATCAGGCCCTAACAAAACTAACTCGATTACATGATGAATCTCATCCAACTCCTCATCGACCAACGAGCCTACGAAGGAATTACTCACTCCCGGTGGGGAGTGATACATCTCCGTCGTATCTATAATTTTTTATTGTTCCATGCCAATATTCTACAACTTTCATACACTTTTGGCAACTTTTTATACTATTTTTGGGACTAGCATATTGATCCAGTGCCCAGTGCCAGTTCCTGTTTGTTGCATGTTTTTTGTTTCGCGGAAAACCCATACCAAACGGAGTCCAAACAGAATAAAAACTGACGGAGATTTTTTTTTGGAATATTTATGAATTTTGGGAAGTGGAATCATCGCGAGACGATGCCCGAGGGGGACACGAGGCAGGCAGGCGCGCCCCAGGGGGGCAGGCGTGCCCCTGACCCTCATGGCCACCCCGTAAGGTTGGTGCCCTTCTTTCGCCACAAGAAAGTTAATATCCGGATAGAGATCGTGTCCAAAATTCAGCCCAATCGGAGTTACGGATCTCCGGGAATATAAGAAACGGTGAAAGGGCAGAATCAGGGAGCGTAGAAACAGAGAGAGACAGAGAGACAGATCCAATCTCGGAGGGGCTCTCGCCCCTCCCACGCCATGGAGACCAAGGACCAGAGGGGAAACCCTCCTCCCATCTAGGGAGAGGGTCAAGGAAGAAGAAGAAGAAGGGGGCCTCTCTCCCCCTCTCTTCCGGTGGCGCCGGAACACCGCCGTGGCCATCATCTTCATTGCCATCTTCACCAACAGCTCCGCCATCTTCACCAACATCTCCATCACCTTCCCCCCTCTATCAACAGCGGTCCACTCTCCCGCAACCCGCTGTACCCTATACTTGAACATGATGCTTTATGCTTCATATTATTATCCAATGATGTGTTGCCATCCTATGATATCTGAGTAGATTTTCATTGTCCTGTCGGTAATTGGTGAATTGCTATGATTGGTTTAATTTGCTTGTGGTTATGTTGTTGTCCTTTGGTGCCCATCATATGAGCGCGCGCGTGGATCACACCATAGGGTTAGTTGTATGTTGATAGGACTATGTATTGGAGGGCAAGAGTGACAGAAGCTTCTACCTAGCATAGAAATTGATGCATACGGGATTGAAGGGGGGCCAATATATCTTAATGCTATGGTTGGGTTTTACCTTAATGAATGTTAGTAGTTGCGGATGCTTGCTAATAGTTCCAATCATAAGTGCATAGAATTCCAAGTCAGGGATGACATGCTGGCAGTGGCCTCTCCCACATAAAACTTGCTATCGGTCTAGTAAAGTAGTTAATTTCTTAGGGACAATTTCGCAACTCGTACCACCACTTTTCCACACTCGCTATACTAAATTTATTGCTTCTTTATCTAAACAGCCCCTACTTTTTATTTACGCGCTCTTTATTATCTTGCAAACCTATCCAAAAACACCTACAAAGTACTTCTAGTTTCATACTTGTTCTAGGTAAAGCGAAAGTTAAGCGTGCGTAGAGTTGTATCGGTGGTTGATAGAACTTGAGGGAATATTTGTTCTACCTTTAGCTCCTCGTTGGGTTTGACACTCTTACTTATTGAAAGAGGTTACAATTGATCCCCTATACTTGTGGGTTATCAGGGAGCATCATGGAATTGGTGATGGAGATGGGTTGGTGATGACGAAGAACGAAGATCCCCCTCTCCGGAGCCCCAAACGGACTCCAGATCTGCCCTCTCAAGGAAGAACAGGGCTTGGCGACGGCTCCGTCTCGTGGACCACGGTAATTCTTTCTCCCTGATTTTTTTCTCTAAAAATAGGAATTTATAGTGTCAGGGTTGAGGTCTGCGGGGCCACCAGGTGGGTACAACCCACCTGGGCACGCCAGGAGAGGGGGCGCGCCCTGGTGGGTTGTGCCCACCCAGGTGCCCCTCTCTGGCAGGTCTTGGCTCCAAAAATTCTTATTATTGATATAAAAAATCCTCGCAAAGTTTTGTTCCATTCCGAGAACTTTTATTTCTGCACAAAAACAACACCATGGTCATTCTGCTGAAAACAACATCAGTCCGGGGTTTGTTTCATTCAAATCATGCAAATTAGAGTCCAAAACAAGAGGAAAATCGTGAGAAAAGTAGATACGTTGGAGACATATCAACTCCCCCAAGTTTAAACCTTTGCTTGTCCTCAAGCAATTCAGTTGATAAAATGAAAGTGAGAGAGAAAAACTTTTACGAACTCTTTTGCTCTTGTTTGCATAAATAAGCTTAAAAGGCACCCAGGTTTTCAGCCAACATTATAACTAACCATGTTAACAATAACACTTAAAGATTATATTGACTCATATCAATGACATAATCAGCTAGCGAGCAATAATAAGATCTCTCAAACAGCAACACGTTGTCAAAACAACCATGATATAATATGACAATAGTGGTATCTCGCTAGCCCTTTCTGAGACCGCAAAACATAAATGCAGAGCACCTCCAAAGTTCAAGCATCGACTAAACATTGTAATTCATGGTAGAAAAGATCCAGTCATGATGCACCCAACATTAGCTATACATAATGCATAAATCATGACAGTTGTGCTCTACTCAGTTTTCGGCGCTTGTTTTAGAAGGTGATGACACAACATAAAAGTAAATAGAAAGTTCCTTCACAGAGGGAAGCAGTGATTTGCAGAGGTGCCAGAGCTCAGTTTTTAAAACAGAGATAAATGATATTTGGAGACATGCACCCTTCTTATTCATTTCACGACCATCAGTTATCAACATCTTCTATGCTAAGCACGCTAGTGGCGGTTCCCAAGCGATAAAAGTAAAGGTTTGCTCCCCCTCCACCATCAATCACACTCCATGGCTTGTCCGAAACAACGAGTGCCGTCCATACCAACATCAGTCCCGGGGGGGTTCTGTTTAATTATTTACATTTTTTAGTTCGGGACTGGGAATCCCTATTACCGCCCATTTTCTCATGCGATGGCGAGTGAATAAACACTCGACCTGAGAATGACCCGCTTAGCATGGAAGATACCGACCACCTCCTGTCGTTCCATGAACGATCCAGGCACACAAAAAGGATAATTTTTAGAAGTTTTTAGAGGTGGCACATGCAAATTTACTTAGCACGGTAGTGTAATACCACATAGAGGTAGTTATGGTGGACTCATTTGGAATAACTTTGGGTTCAAGGTTTTGATGTACAAGCAGAGTTCCCACTTAGTACAGACGAAGGCTAGCAATTAGGATTGAGAAGCGGCCAGCTAGAGAGCAACAACGATCATAACCATGCATTATGCATAAGTAACATTGGACACTAGCATGAGTAGGATATGAACACCATGAACATAAATATCATAGTGGCTATGTTAGTTTTGATTCAACTACATGCATAAACATGTGCCAAGTCAAGCCACTCGAACATTCAGAGGAGGATACCATATCATCATACTACATCACAATCATCTTAACGCTATGTTGATATCCAAGATAAATCATTATCAACTCCCAGCTACTTATGAATGGCATGAGAAACTATAATCTCTAATTGTCATTGCAAACATGTTTAATCATAATGGGCTGAATCATGGATACTAGGTTAAACATATTTACACAAACAAAACAAGTTGAGTTCATACCAGTTTCTCTCTGCCACGGCCAGTTCATCGAATATCGTCATTATTGCCTTTCACTTGCATGATCGAATGATATGAAAATAATAATAGTGCAAGAGTGCCGTGGACTAAGCTGGAATCTGCAAACATTTTATTCAACAGGAGAAGACAAGGTAAATGTGCTCTTTATTAGTTCAACAGTTATTCATATGAGAGCCACTCAATATTTTCATCGTGGTCTTCTCCTCGGTACAACTCGAATAAAAAGAAAAGAAATTCAGAGAAACACACTGAAATATTTTTGGAGTTTTTGGTTTTCTTCAACAAGCAAATAAAAAGCAAAAACGAGAAAAACTATTTACACGGGAAAGCTCCCAACAAGTAAAAGAAGAACAAGGAAATCTTTTTGGGTTTTCTTTTTGGTATTACTACTAAGCATGCATAGAAAGTAAATTACTACAACTAATTTTTTGGTTTTTCTAAAGTTTTTCAAACACACAAGAAGAAAGCAAGAAAATAAATCTAAGCATGGATGATACAATGAAAAGTTGTGAACATCGACAAATAGAATGATATGTAGACATAAATGTAATGTCGGTGAGAACACGTACTCCCCCAAGCTTAGACTTTTGGCCTAAGTTGGTAATCGATCAGTAGCCTGGAGGGTAGTAGGGATCCTGAGGAGCAGGCATCCACTCATCCCACTGCCGAGGCTCCTCCGCAGCCTCTGCAGCAGCGTGAGCGTTCCAATAGGCGATGATGTCTGTAGGCATAATCCGGTATCCACCCCTGGCAGCAGAATCAAACAAAGCAGGCGCAGGCAATGGAATAACATCACGAGTTTTAACGCTATAGACCAGGTTGTAAGGAATGGCAATGTCAGGACGATCATGTGCAAGAAAGTGATGGTGTTCCATGGCTGCACGGTCTAGGTAAACCATAGTCCGAGGGTAATCATGAGGGCGTATCTCAACATTGAATCGAGCCGCCACACGAGTGGCGAAAATCCCACCATGTATTTTACCCTGGGATTTATTAAGATGCAAGCGACAAGCCACGATAGCTCCCAAGCTATGCATGTTGTCGCCTTCCAGTGCCCGATGTAAAACAGCAAGGTCTGGTGAACTAAGTGCACCCACCTTCTCCCTAGCAAGCAAGCATTTGGCAATAAAAAGTGCAAAGTAACGAACAACAGGGAAATGTAAGCCAGCGGCAGTGATGGCTGACACTCCTCTCTCATCACCCATGTCAAAGTGCGATAAAAGTCCTCAAACTTGGCCGGCCTAGGCTCAGCCAAGCTTCCATCAGACGGGATCATGCATATGTCACAAAACCTAGTCAGTGGTATCTGATGGTTTTCAGCATATAGATCAAAGCTCACTTCAGGAGGACTATTCCTAGGCAAGAAAGTATAGCTCTAAACAAAGATGTTTCTGAGGATTTGGTGCTGGTCACACTCATCTGCGATGAAGTCGGTGAGGCCGGCATTAGCAATATATTGCGTGAACTCCCCAAGAATTCCAGCCTCTTGCAGGAACGGGGTGTGCGGCCATTCGCACGGCCGTACCTCCGCCAACCTCCGAGGGTGGAGATCACTGTCATAAGACTCCCCAATAACACCCTTGGAGTTCTTCTTCGAGCCAAACTTCCTGAAGATATTCATGTTCGCTTACAATTTTCTGAAAATAAAAAATTTGAGGTGACAAAAATTTGTCAACAAAACTTTACTAAATTGATAGCAACTACTCATAGGGATACATAGAGGCCATAGTAAGCATTCAAACTACTTAGAACACTAAGAATTGAACATGCAAGCTCATCTACAGCAGCACCAAGAGTAGCTAATTATTCAAAGTATAAACCACTAAAACAAAAACTAATTGGACAAATGGTGGAGTCACATACCAAGCAAGAATCCCCCGAAACAGTTTCAGAAACGGAGCTTTGAGCAAAGAGATCGAAATCCGCGGGTTTGAGCTCAAGAACACGGGAGAGAGAGCAATGGAGATTTTTTTTCTGGAGGTAAGTGACGATGTGGGCTAAAGAGATAAGTGAGGGGCCCATGTGGGGACCACAACCCACCAGGGCGCGCCTGGGGGTCCTGGCGCGCCCAGGTGGGTTGTGCCCACCTGGTGCACCTCCCTCTGGTATTATTTGCACCAAGAATTCTTAAATATTCAGAAAAAATCGTGTAAAATTTTCAGGACATTCTGAGAACTTTTATTTTTGGGTCATCTTTTATTGCACGGGGAATTCAGAAAACAGAGAAAGCATGGCATTTTATTTTATTTAACTAATAAAAACAGAAAACAAAAAGTAGGGACAGAAGGTAGTGCTTACTAAATTCATCAACTTCATACCATTTAAAAATGATTCATTAATAAGGTTGATCAGGTCTTATTAACAACCACTTTCGATTAGCACGAAACCGAAGAACTTTCGTAAATCACTAAGTTACCTCAATGGGGATATGCATTTCCCCAACAATAAGCATTTCATATTTCTTTTTGACAGTAGGTAGAGGTATTTGAAAATCTTCCAATAGTGATTGTCGGAGATTTTTCAATAACATTAATACCATTCACTTGGAATTGCTTCTTCAGAAAGTGCACCGTATGCTCATTACCATTGATATGAAAAGTGACCTTGCTTTTATTGCAATCAATAACAGCCCCTGCAGTATTCAAGAAGGGTCTACCAAGGATAATCGACATGTTGTCGTCCTCGGGCATCTCAAGTATAACAAAGTCAGTCAAAATAGTAACATTAGCAACAACAACGGGCACATCCTCACAGATACCGATAGGTATGGCAGTTGATTTGTCAGCCATTTGCAAAGAAATTTCAGTAGATGTGAGTTTATTCAAGTCAAGTCTTGTATATAAAGAGAAAGGCATAACACTAACACCAGCTCCTAAATCACACAAAGCAGTTTTCACATAATTCTTTTTGATAGAGCAAGGTATAGTTGGTATACCCGGATCTCCAAGTTTTCTAGGTAGTCCATCTTTGAAAGTGTAATTAGCAAGCATAGTGGAGATTTCAGCTTCCGGTATTTTTCTCTTATTTGTGATGATGTCTTTCATATACTTTGCATAAGGAGGCATTTTCAAGATATCAATCAAGCGGGTACGCAAAAAGACTGGCCTCAACATTTCAGCAAAGCGTTCAAATTCTTCATCATCTTTCTTTTTAGTTGACTTGGGTAGAAAAGGCATAGCTTTTTGAACCCACGGTTCTCTTTCTTTACCGTGTTTTCTAGCAATGAAGTCATTTTTAGCATGCCTTTTATTTTTAGGTTGTGGGTTATCAAGATCAACAGGTGGTTCTATCTCAACATCATTATCTGGTTCTTTATCATTTGGTTGAGAGTCTTCATGAACCTCATCATTATCTTTTTCATTATCAGTAGGTGGATGTTCATTACCAGATTGAGTTTCAGCATCAGAGATAGAAATTTCATTTTCATTATCAGGAGGTTTTTCTATTTCAGGTTCACTAGAAGTGTGCAAAGTCCTATCATTTTTCTTCTTGTTTTTCCTTTTAGAAGGACTAGGTGCACTAGTGTTAGCTCTTTGTGAATCTTGTTCTATTCTTTTTGGGTGTCCCTCAGGATAAAGTGGTTCCTGAGTCATTTTACCTCCTCTAGTTGCAACTCTAACAGCAAAGTCATGTCTATCATGATTCATTTCATCAAGTAATTCTCTTTCTGATTTAGCAACTTGTTCTAATTGAGTTTGAACCATAGAAGCATGTTTTACAACACCTCTAACACCATTTGAAATTCTAAATAACAAGTCACTCAAGCGAGCAATCATATCAGAACTATATTTCAATTGTTTCATAACATTTGCATTGATGTGGTCTTGTTTTCTAATGTAGTTTTCAAACTCATAAAGGCATTGACTAGGATGCATATTGTGAGGATTATCATTATCACTGAACTTCATAAGAGAATTTACCTCTACTACCTTAGGCAGCGGTGGTGTGTTAAGCCCATGCATTTCTTCAATAGGAGGTAATTTTTAACATCCTCAGCTTTAATACCTTTTTCCTTCATAGATTTCTTTGCCTCTTGCATATCTTCAGGACTGAGATATAATATACCCCTCTTCTTCAGAGTGGGTTTAGACGGTGGTTCAGGAAGAGTCCAATCATCATAATTTTTAAATATGTTATTCAATAATTCTTCAGCTTGCCCAACAGTTCGTTCGCTGAAAATACAACCAGCACAACTATCTAGGAAGTCCCGAGAAGCATCGGTTAGTCCATTATAGAAGATATCAAGTATCTCATTTTTCTTAAGAGGATGATCAAGCAAAGCATTAAGTAACTGGCAAAGCCTCCCCCAAGCTTGTGGGAGACTCTCTTCTTTAGTTTGCACAAAGTTAAATATTTCCTGTAAGGCAGCTTGTTTCTTATGAGCAGGAAAATATTTTTTATAGAAGTAATAAATCATATCCTGGGGACTACGCACACAACCAGGAGCAAGAATATTGTACCAAGCTTTAGCATAACCCTTTAATGAGAAAGGGGATAATTTGAGAATAAAGTAGTATCGAGTTTTCTCATCATGAGTAAAAAGGGTGGCTATATCATTCAACTTAGTAAGATGTGCCACAATAGTTTCAGTTTCATAACCATGAAAAGGATCATATTCAACCAAAGTAATTAACTCTGGGTCGACAGAGAATTCATAATCCTTGTCATCAATAAAGATAGGTGAAGTAGCAAACTTAGGATCACATTTCATTCTAGCATTCAGAGATTTGTCTTTATACTTGTGTAATAATTTCTCAAGATCATCTCTATCCTTACAAACAACAATATCTCTAGTTGCTTCTTCACTCATAACATAGCCTTCCGGTACTTTAGGCAATTCATATCTAGGAGGGCTAGCTCTAGCAATTGTTTTAGGAGTTTCAGTTTCAAGCTCATCATCAGGTTCAACAACATCATGTTGTATTACGCTAGCAATTTGTTCATCAAGAAATTCACCAAGTGGCACATCATCATTATCAAGCAAGGTACTAGCATCATCATAAGCATCATTCATAGTAGAAGTAGCATCATCAATAACTTGCGACATATCAGAATTAATAGCATGTGGTGGTGGTGTTGCAAGTTTACTCATAACAGAAGGTGAATCTAAAGCATAACTGGATGGCAGTTTCTTACCTCCCCTCGTACTTGAGGGAAATATATTAGTCTATGGATCCTTCAGATTCTTCATAGTGAAAATATGATAATAATCCCAAGTTACTCAACAAATATAGCTATGCTCCCCGGCAACGGCGCCAGAAAAAGGTCTTGATAACCCACAAGTATAGGGGATCGTAACAGTTTTCGAGGGTAGAGTATTCAACCCAAATTTATAGATTCGACACAAGGGGAGCCAAAGAATCTTTGAAGGTATTAGCAGCTGAGTTGTCAATTCAACCACACCTGGAGATTTAATTATCTGCAGCAAGTAATCAGTAGCACAGTAATATGATAGTTTTGATAGTAGTGACAACAGCAATAGTAACAGTAACAGTGATAGCAGTATTTTGTAGCAAGTGTGACAGTAGCAGCAGCAGTAGTAACTTAGCAAGATCAATGTAGGACAAATTCGTAGGCATTGGATCGGTGACTTGTTGGATGATATTCATCATGTGACAGTTATAACCTAGGGCGATACGGCACTAGCTCCAGTTCATCGATATAATGTAGGCATGTATTCCGTAAATAGTCATACGTGCTTTATTAAAAAAACTTGCATGACATCGTTTGTCCTACCCTCCCGTGGCAGCGGGGTCCATATTGGAAACTAAGGGATACTAAGGCCTCCTTTTAATAGAGAACCGGAACAAAGCATTAACACATAGTGAATACATGAAATCCTCAAACTACGATCATCACCTAGAGTGGGCCTGGTTGTTGTCACTCCGGGGTTGTCGGATCATAACCGTAGTAGGTGACTATAACTTGCAAGATCGGATCTAAAACATGGATATAATGATGAACTCATAAACCGTTCAGATCTGAGTTCATGGCACCCGGGCCCAAAGTGACAAGCATTAAGCATACCAAAGTCATAGCAACATCAATCTAAGAACATAGTGGATACTAGGGATCAGACCCTAATAAAACTAACTCGATTACATGATGAATCTCATCCAACTCCTCACCGACCAGCGAGCCTACGAAGGAATTACTCACTCCCGGTGGGGAGCATCATGGATTTGGTGATGGAGATGGGTTGGTGATGACGAAGAACGAAGATCCCCCTCTCCGAAGCCCCAAACGGACTCTAGATCTGCCCTCCCAAGGAAGAACAGGGCTTGGCGGCGGCTCCGTCTCGTGGATCGTGATAATTCTTTCTCGCTGATTTTTTCTCCGAAAATAGGAATTTATAGTGTCAGGGTTGAGGTCTGCGGGGCCACCAGGTGGGTACAACCCACCTGGGCGCGCCAGGAGAGGGGGCGCGCCATGGTGGGTTGTGCCCATCCAGGTGCCCCTCTCCGGCAGGTCTTGGCTCCAGAAATTCTTATTATTGATATAAAAAATCCTCGCAAAGTTTCGTTCCATTTCGAGAACTTTTATTTCTGCACAAAAACAACACCATGGTAGTTCTGCTGAAAACAACATCAGTCCAGGGTTAGTTTCATTCAAATTATGCAAATTAGAGTCCAAAACAAGAGGAAAAGCGTGAGAAAAGGTAGATATGTTGGAGACGTATCACTAGTCGACGAGCGACCACGGGTGCACTGTGCCCCGTTTGGCTCTGTCTTTGCCCCGTCCGTTTCCTCTGCTCCCGGCATCGGCTTCTGCTCCGTGACCCTCCGCTGCTCCCTCCCGTCCTTTAGCTCACCCCATGACGCCTCCGTCCACCGCCGGAGCAGGCCCGTGCGCCGTTGGCCGCACCCGAGCTCAGGAAGCTTCGACCGTGCCTATATAAGGCTGCCCCGGCCGCGTCTCGCATCACCATCGCTCTCGCCTCACCCCTCTACCCCTCCCTAGCCTTTTCTCTGAGCCTCGAAGCTCCTCCTCACCCTCCATCTCCGCCATGGCCGCCGTGGCCATCCTCCTAAATTTGCTCGAGTCCAAGCTCCTCCCCTCCCGCTTTCTCCTCTAGTAGACCACCCAGCCACTAGCCAACCTCCCCAGCATCTCTCCCCCTCCTCCGGTGGCCTCTGTCCGTGAACCCATCAACGCCCGAGCCGCCGTCCGCTGGAGTTAAAGTCGCCGTCGCCTCGGTCCACCTCGCCAGCCATGGAAGCTACCGTTGGATGCGTCGCTCCACGCTGAGCTCATCCATAGGTAGCACTCAACGGGAGATGGCCAGAGTCGCCGACAGTCGCCGTCGAGCCTCGCCCCTGCCTCGGCCGAGCGCGGGCGAGGGAAGATGGCGACGACGACCTGGCCAGGCGGGCCCCACCCCAGCGCGGTCCCACTAGTCAGCCCCTCCCCGTTGACCCCACCTCGCCACGCTGGATAAGTGGAGGCGTATTCCACTGGAACGCGTATTCCCTTTCCGAAGGCGTATTTCGCTAAAATTCATTTCTGTTTTTTAGTCAGGGGCTCATTTGTGAAGGTTTTATTTGCAGATAGGTCCCTGGCAGAGAAACATTCATATATTTTCACTCCCTACTCCAAATGAGGTGATTCCAAAGCCCATTTCTTCGTATCGTCGAGCCCATTCCAATGGAATCATTTTCACCATGTGATAACATTCTGAAAATGACCATTTTGCCCCTGCCCTTTATTCAGCTCCTCTGAGAGAGAAGGATTTCCGGCGATTCTTTCCGCGAGTTCCTCGCACTTCTTCCTGGTGAATCCATCCCTCCCAGGCAAGCCACACCCCCCACTTGCATGACTGCAATGCAATGACATGGTTTATTTATTTGAACTCATTTAAAATATTGCTTTAGCTGCATGACTATGTGCATGGCATTTCTTGGAGTTGTTCTGATCTTGCTATTGCGATGCTACTGTTTGGATTACTAGGATTTATGCTTGCAGTTGATGGATATCATGTTGCCATTGGATTAGTAGTGGCTTATATTATTTTCATAATGGTATTATGCTGTGGAGTATTATTTTGGATATGATGTTATCACGAGGATCTTAGGTTAATATTTTGATCTTGCTATTGGATTAGTAGTATCTTGATTCTTGGATTCCTCGTAATAGTAGTGTTATGCTATCCTCGGAGTATTTTGATATGACGATATTATGCTTTGGATTATTTGTTGGACATTGCTATAACTTGGATCACAAGTTGATAGATGATATCGGAGTATCAGTTATCTTAGATCTATCTTTGGGGACAAATTCCGTCATTTCGTTGGTCACGTGCCACCGAACCGGGCTTTTCCAGTGCAACCACATTTGCCTTTATGGGAAGGCCCTAATGCAGTCTATTGTTATGCCTCTCGCCGGTGCCTCCAACTAGGGAAGGTTATGGGCGCACGCTACCCTGATCAGGTAGGCGGACATAAAAGCCTTGTGTGCCCGTTGTTGTTGTACCCGGGTTGTCCCTGTTTGGGACCGTTTATGTTTTGCCACGACGGTGGCCGTTGGGTGTCACAAGGTGACATTGGGGCCACCCAGGACTGTTCCCAGAGGGGAGTTGGTCGGAGTGGCCGGGAGGGTGTCATGGCGATAGATCGGTTTTGTCGGAATGCCGTTGGTCCACCCGAATGGGAGCACGAGGCCATGGGTTCTGTGGTGTGGGTACAGTGTGCTAACCTCTGCAGAGTGTGTGTTTAATCCATTGATAGCCGTGTCCTCGGTTATGGGCACAGTTCGTACTAGGTCACACCGTTCGATCAACACTCACATGACGGAATGACTTTTATAGGACTTATATGTTTATGATGTGAATAGTAACAGCTTGGCAGGATGCCGATGATGATGTTGAGATGATCTTGAGGAGGATCATTCAGTTGGTGATGTGGTCACGAGGTGATCATGTGGAGATTTTGATTACGAGGTGATCGAGATGGTATATTGCTTGGCCAGATAGCCAAGAGTGAGATGGTTATTGAGATTTAAGATGTTGGATTATCAACATTGTAGTAGTTTCATATCGTGCTTAGTAGTTGCTTTTGCATCATGGTAGCAGTTAATTAATTAACCTGGCTAATGCAATGTTGTTGTTTTGCCTTAATGCTTTTGGTTGTTCTGAGCTTGCAAGTACATTCAATGTACTGACCCGGCGTGTCATGCCAGATTGCATGTGATGCTGTGATTGCTTTGCTTGTCTAGCAGTCCGCCCGTGCAAGCTAGATCGTGTCCCAGCCAGTGTCCCTTTGGAGTGGAGTTCACCACCTTTGTCGTTGTTCCACTGCTAGAAGATTTCCGTTGCTACGAGTTGTTCCGCTGCTAGCATAGAGCAAGCGTAGTATCGCAGGCGCAGTGTCACCGTGCTGATGTGATCCTTTGTAACATCAGACCCTTGTATCATTATCCTTTGTAATAAGAGTTGATTTGTTCTATGCCAAGCGGTGTCGTATTCCAGAAGACTTCACCTCGATCTCCGGGCTGGAATACGGGGCGTTCCGGTCTCTCTGAGCTAGGGTGCCACACAGCTTTTGAGGAGGCGGAGGTGGAGTCTAAGGGGGAGTCTGATTCAGGCATGGAAAGCTTGGCTCTAGCTTCAGCATTCGTCGCCAAGTCCATCTTCAACACTGAAGACAATGGTCATGCCGCCGACGCTGAAGCCGATAATGAGGACAACTCTGCTCCGACCTACTACTTCATGGCACGAGGTGCCAAGGGTACGACTCCGAAAGCTACTGAGTGGATAATGTACAATGGATGCACTAACCACAGGACTGGTGATCGAAGTCTTCTCATGGATTCAACCCTACGCCCATCTACTAAAAGCCACATCACGTCCGCTGACACTGGTAAAAGCAAGGTATTGGGCCTAGGTAGAGTTGCTATCTCAAAGGATCAACATATGGATAAAGTGATGCTTGTTGAATCCTTTGGTTACAACTTAATGTCTGTCTCAATGCTTTGCGATCTGAACATGATTGTGATATTTGGAAAATATTGTTGCCTTGTGCTTATGGAAACTGACAAATCTCTAGTCTTCGAAGGTTATCAAAGAGGTGATCTGTATATGGTAGCTTTCTCCGGAGGACCACAGCTTGCCGTATGTCTTCTAGCAAAAGCTTCAAAGTGTTGGCTCTGGCATCAAAGGCTAGGACATGCGAGCATGAGGAACTTGCACACTCTCGTGAAGAAGAAGCATATCATTGGCATCAAGGGCATCAAGTTCAAGAAAGATCATCTATGTGGTGCTTCTGAAGCCAGGAAGATGACTAGGGCCAAACATCCCTCCAAGACAATCATGACTACATCACGCCCCTTTGAGCTGCTTCACATGGACTTATTTGGCCCTACTCACTACTCTACTCTTACTACCACTGCACATCTCTATGGCTTCGTTATTGTTGATGATTATTCAAGATACACTTGGGTGCACATAATTCTCTATAAGACTGAAGTGCAGGATGTCTTCAGACGCTTTGCAAATCATGCCATGACCAATTATGGCATCAAGATCAAGCACATCAGGAGTGACAATGGCACAGAATTCAAGAACACTGGCCTCAACACTTATCTTGATACATTGGGCATCACACATGAGTTCTCTGCTCCATACACATCTCGGCAGAATGGCATCGTTGAGCGCAAGAATAGAACCCTAATTGTGATGGCACGTACGATGCTTGATGAGTACAAGACATAAGTTTATCTTCGTAAGTTCTTAAAGAAGACATCCTATGAACTCCTGATTGGTAAGAAGCCAAATGTTAGCTATTTCAAAGTCTTCGGTGCCACGTGCTGGATCAAGGATCCACATCACACTTCAAAATTTGCACCGAAAGCACATGAAGGTTTTATGCTTGGTTACAGAAAGGATTTGCACACCTACAGAGTCTTCAACCTCTTTCACTATGAAGTGGTTGAAACTGTAGATGTGCGGTTCGATGAGACTAATGGCTCGCAAAGAGAGCACCTGCCAAATGTGCTAGATGAAGCTTCTCCTAGTGAATCTATCAAGCATATTTGTACTAGAAAAATCATATCCACCGAGGAACTGGCTGAAGAAGAAATCATCATTTCAGCACCTAATCAACATGAAGACAATGCTCAGTCTGAAGACAATACTGAAGCTGACGATGACAATCAACAAGAGCAAAGTCTTTGCCCAGCCCATCCTCGCGTGGCCAATGAAGTACAGATTGAGAAGATCATCGACAATATCAATGCACCTGGTCCTCTCACTCGTTCAAGAGCAACACAGCTAGCAAACTCTGTGGTCACTTTGCATTTGTCTCTATATCTGAACCCAATAAAGTTGATGAAGCTTTCACGAAACCTTAATGGATTCAAGCTATGCAGGAAGAGCTTCAATAGTTTGAGCTGAATAATGTCTGGGAGCTAGTTAAACGTCCTGATCCTCGCAAGCACAATATTATTGGCACCAAATGGATCTATCGCAACAAGCAAGATGAGCATGGGAAGTTGTAAGAAACAAGGCTCGTCTCGTTGCTCAAGGTTACACACAAGTGGAAGGGATTGACTTTGATGAAACATTTGCTCCTGTGGCTAGGCTTGAAGCCATTCGTATACTGCTAGCCTATGCTAACCACAACAACATTCTTCTATACCAAATGGATAAGAAGAGTGCCTTCCTCAACGACAAAATTGAATAAGAAGTATATGTTCCCCAACCGCCTGGTTTTGAAGATCCAAAGCGTCCTGATATGGTCTACAAACTCAATAGGCACTGTATGGCCTCAAACAAGCTCCTCGCGCTTAGTATGACACGCTTAAAGACTTCCTGAAGAGCAAAGGCTTTAAACCTGGTTCATTAGATCACACTCTCTTCATGAAGACATATGATGGAGAATTGTTTGTATGCCAAATCTATGTGGATAACATTATCTTCGGCTGCACAAATAAGAGATACAGTGATGAGTTTGGGCATATGATGCAAGAGCAATATCGGATGTCCATGATGGGAGAGCTGAAATTATTTCTTGGTCTTCAAATCCGTCAACATAGAAATGGCATCTTCATATCATAAGAAAAATACCTCAAAGATTGCTTGAAGAAGTTTGGAATGCAAGACTGCAAAGGGTACATGACGCCAATGCCAACCAAAGGCCATTTGGTCCCCGACGACAATGGTAAAGAGTTCGATCAAAAGGTATACCGCTCCATGATTGGTTCTTTATTGTACTTATGTGCATCTAGGTCAGATATAATGCTTAGCGTTTGCATGTGTGCCCGATTCCAAGAGGCACCAAAGGAATCACATCACCTCGCAGTGAAGTGAATTCTTCGATATTTGGCTCACACCCCAACGCTAGGATTATGGTATCCAAAGGGCTCAGAGTTTGATCTAGTTGGATTCTCAGATGCTGATTATGCTGGTGACAAGGTTGATCGCAAGTCCACATCAGGCACATGTCACTTTCTTGGATGGTCTCTTGTCTGTTGGTCTTCAAAGAAGCAGAACTGTCTATCACTCTCCACTTCTGAATCTGAATACATTGCTGCTGGATCTTGCTGTGCTCAGCTTCTCTGGATGAAGAAAACTCTCAAGGATTATGGCATCAACATGAAGCATGTGCCCCTCTACTGCAACAATGAAACAACCATCAAGATTGCTAACAATCCAGTTCAGCACTCAAAGACAAAGCACATTCAGATCCGTCATCATTTTCTCAGAGATCACGTTATGAAGGAAGACATTGATATCATTCACGTCAACATCGAAGAGCAATTGGCAGATATCTTCACAAAGCCCTTGGATGAGAAAAGGATTTGCAAGCTGCGGTGTGAGCTAAATATCTTAGAATCCTCGAATGTCCTATGAATGGACACACATCCTAACGCTTATGCATATTGACGACTTAGGTGCGCAACACACGAAGTAACGTATATCTTCAATTCATGAAGACTTACCCTCTAAGTGTGAATACATTAATGTGGAATTTGACTTCAGAGCACCACGATAATTGTGCAACGTGTCTGGGTCTAATATTTCCTATACGGTGGGTAACGCCACCACCAACCTTTCCTGAAGATTTATATTTGGTGTCTTGATTGCTTTATCTTCATAATTAGTTTGTCTTCAACATTGGTTTATCATCAAGGTTTATCTTCGCAATGTTGTTTTGGTCTTCACTAATATATATCTGTATGTGTGTTTTGTCCTCTACAACATTCACTTATAGCTATGTCTTCAAGTTGCTGTTTTTCTGCACTAAGTGAATGTGATTGGACCCTAACCCCTTCTATGCTTATCCCTCAAATTCTCTCTGTCTCTTCATATGCATTCTGTTGACACGTGTCAAATGTCTTCATTGTGTCCTTGTCAGCTGAAGATAAAGAGATACACATTTAAAACTGGTTTTAATGATCTTATCCTTTTTGCTTGAATGCCGGAGAAGCCAGAATGACCGCCCGACAAACCAGGTGCGCCTGGGGTCATGGCACAACCTTCAATAAGTTGCATGTCTGCCACGTGTCTTTAAGATGTGAACCGCCAGGGGCACATGCGTAATTGCACTATGCCGCCCTCCTCCTTATAAATACTTCTCCCCTCGTGGTCATTATCTCCTCTCCCCTCGTCGTCTCGCTCAAACCCTAGCGCCACCGCTAGCCTCAGTCGATGCCGGAGACGAAGTGCTTTGCTGCCGCAACCTCTCCGACGCCGTCTTCACACCGGCCGCAGACATCGTCTTCTCCGCCACCGCCGTAGGTGTCTTCCGCCGCCAAGTTAGGCGCGGGAGATTGGACTGCTCAGTCTCCAACTTTCCCATCTAGCAGTTCTTCATGCGGTAAATATAAGCTCGTATTTACCATTTATTCGATCCATTAAAATCTTCACATCTTCCAAAAGTTGTTTCTACACTTCTAGATCTATATCTTTCTGTTTCTGCAATCTCATAACTTGGAACTACGTTCACTTATGCATTACAACTAGTTAGATTCCTCACTTGTACTTATTCATGGATTCGTACAAATCTGGAACCAACTTACATCGATAAGTGAATGTCTTCGCGCTATGAGGTCAATGTCTTCCAACCGATTTATCTTCAAAATCTTCTGAGAATGCATATGACCTCTTCCCCTTCCCTCACATCTCTAATGCTGTCACAGGTACATGTTTGTGGGAGAATCCCTTGGTTCTCATAGTCTGCATTCATTTGCAGAGTTCTTACAACATCACATTGAATCACCTGAAGCCCGCTCTTGTCTGACAAGCAGATTGAAGCCAAACACTGCTGTGAAGCCTTTCAGTTTGAATCCAATGGCAACAAGCAAATCTGCAAAGAAGGGTGGCAGACAACACCGTGACAACACTGCCTTGGACCTGCCCCCTGATCTCTATGAGCAATACAAGTCTGATCCAGAAGAATCTTACACTCAGCGAAAATCCAGGGTCCAATGGATTCGAGACATTGGGCAAAGGAATGGTTCAAATACCACTTTGTTACTCCTGAGTATGCTAAGAAGAATGCTGTGAGGCCTCCATGGGCCGATAATGTATACAGGAAGCTTATCCCCAAGACGAGGGCTGAAGCCATTGCACAGGGCTTCTATCCTTGCATGCTCAGAGGACCTCAGCCTAAAGATGCCGACCCATCCAATCTCCGATGATGTCGCGAAGATGAATTGTTTGAACAAATCTTCAGTTTGCACGGGCTTCTGCATTGCAGAACAAGAAGGACCTGGGGATTGATTTCAACCCTGGTCCAGCTACTCCAAGGCCAGATGGCAGTCATGAAGCAAATCATAATATCATTGGCCCCTTCAATATCTTCGATGGGCTTCTCTCCCACATTGCTGCACAAAGGGCCATTGTCGCAGCAGCTGCTGGCGGAGGGGAGCATGAGGATGATCCTGAGCCCGCGAAGCCAAAGAAGAAGTCTAAGGCTTCAAAATCTTCTGTAGCTCCAAAAGCTTCAAGAGTGAAGCCATTGCAATCTGCACCTCCTGAACCCAGTGTGCAATCTGAGGATCAATCCCGCATCTCCAAGAAGTCCAAGAAGCCCAAGAAGATTTCTGGACATTACCTCACTCCAGCTAGCATCTTGCGAAATGAAGAGAATACTATAGATCTCTCCAGTGATGAAGATCTTGCTGATGATGCTCTGGAAATGCTTATCAAGAGCAAGCAAGAGGCCAAAATCTTCAAGGATTTGCCTCTCTTTGATGCAGATATTCTCAACAATTTTATTGATGAATGGTTTGAAGATCCTACTCTCACCATTGACAATCTGCAACTGCCCATAGATATCAGTGACACATTTCAGGGCTGTATAGCCAAGGAACTTGCCATAGCTCAGAAGATTGTTGAGTTGAAAAACAAAATTGACTATGAGAAGGCCCAGTTCAAGAAGCATATGGCATAGCTCAGTGCCGTTGATGTTCATAACTTCAAGCAAATGATGATTGACCTCAAGGCTCAGTTCAAAAAGAAACATGAGGAAGCCAAAGTCTCTCGTGAGCGCATGAAGTACTATGCTGAGAAATGCGTCCAGGCTCATAATGAGGCTGTGAAGAGAAAGTCTCTTGGGCATCCAGGAATTGACCCCAAGCTGGCTGCCAAGAAGAAAAAGCCTGCTGAAGTTGAACTGAAGCCCCAGGCAGGAAAGACCAAGCATTATCTTCCCTTCCAGTATGCATGACTGGCTCGAAACGAAAGGTCCCTTCAGCAGCTTCTGAGCAGAAGAAGACTAAGCTGGCTGGGGCCGAAGCCAAGAAGAGGAAGCACCATGATACTTCCGATGCTGCTCCCTCCCAAAAGAAGCTGAAGATAAAGTCTTGAAAGTCTTCACGCAAAGAACGTGCTGCTCCCGAAGAACCATTGCTCGTTGAGCCTATTTCAGTTGCACTGCCAGCTTCCACCAATCGCGAGCTCGTCTCGTTATGCATGAGCCTGCTACCACAGAGGCGCATGAGTCTGAAGACATTCCAGCTGCTGATTCCATCGTAGCTGAAGACATTGGTCATGATGACAATGTTGAATATGTGTAGTCCTTCCTTAGATTATGCCCAACCCGGTATCATCGCCTACTCATACGAGACGTGAGCAGATAAGCATTGGCGGTCCCATGACAGCAATCACACAAGATGAATTCTGGGAAGAGCAACACCCCAACTCCCTGTTGCATGAAGTCATTCCTCGCACTCCACCCGCTCATGTCACCACTCCGGTGCTTGAGACCCCGCAAGCTACACCAGAAGACATGGAGAACACCACTCCTTCACCAAAGGCGTCGCCCTCTTTCCGAAGGCTTCACAGAGGCCCTAGGCCCACGGTCTCCATGTTCCAGCCTTCCTGAAGAGGATGTGCAAAACACAAGCTCAGTAGCACGTCAAGTGTTTCCTGAAGCCATCCTTCCGTGACTGCTCAAGAATCTGAAGCCAAAGCGGCTGAAGATATTCCAGCTGCATCAGCCGATGAAGAAAAAGAAGAAGATCGTGAAGTCATACCCCCTACCGTTGACCCAGTTGTACTAGAAGAAGTGATTGTACCTGACCCACCTGTTGTTCCATCCACTAAAGCTCCTGCATCTGATGATGCTCATGTCGCTGCTCCTGAAGCCAATGACGTTGTCATGGCTGAAGATAATGTGCAGCCGAAGTCAATACTACCATGGAAGACAATGCGCAGCCATCCACCTCGGATGTGGCTGTTCCTCCCCCTGTGCCTCACACCATGGAACGCACATTCTATCATGGTGAGCCCGTTACTGTTCGGTGGCCTATCTTGACAACCCCCACTACTCGTGGTCCCCAATATGACTATCATGTGGAGCAAAGGCCTCAAACACAGAAGCCAAAGCCCAGGCTGCCAAGGCTTCCAAGTGTTGTCACTACACAAGGCTCCTTCAGTGTGCTAAGCTTCAGAGAGCACAACACCTTCTTCGACAAGGCCAAGAACCCCTTCAGGAAGCCAAAGATTTCATCTGACAGGTTCTGGAGCCACCAGCAAAGGAGCTACTATTCTTGCATTCTCTACAATCACGATAGGATTTTTCCTCACAAGCATCTTGACTGTGATGCCATTGCTGGGCTACCATGCCTTGAAGAAGCCCTTGATTGCTTCCGTGAAGTTGGGCTGCTCCCATTTTTCACTGACAAGGAGCACTAGAATGAAGAGCTTCTTCTGCAATTCTATGCCACTCTACACATATCAGGTTACAACAGGGATCCGAAGACATGGGTCCTTGAGTGGATGACACGAGATGTCCATCGTGAAGCCAAAGCTCAGGATATCATCGAGCTAACTTCCTTGCCCACTCCTGGTGATCTGTATGAGCCAGGTTGTCAGCGTTATGACCAAGAACTGCAGAGTGTATTCCATAGACCTGAGGCCAATATGAGTCAAATGCTAAGTATGATGAAGCCACTGCCCATTAATGCTGAATATCCAAGGAGTTCTATGTCAAAGACCTCGAGTACCTGCCCCGCACCATTTATCACATTCTGAGGCATACTCTGTGGCCAATCAAGGGACATTCTCCTGATGCCAAGCTTGAAGGCACCATGAAGACATTGGCCTTCTATATCATCAATGGCATCAGGTTCAACACTCAAGACTTCTTTATCCGTTAGTTGGCAACATCATGCATTGATCTATTTGGCCTCAAGTTTTATGCTCCATGGGTCATGCGACTGATAAAGCTTCACTCAACCATCAACTATCAAGCTTCAGCGCGCAACCATTTTGTATTCTTGCCTTAAGTGGACATGTCTCATGAAGCTATTTATCATGTGCCTACCAAGGAGCCAATACGCAAAGACAATGTCGCCTTTCAAAGTTTCACTCAACCTATTGAAGGTGTTCATGTGCCGAATCCTCCTGCTCCTGCTGGTCAGCTTCGTCTGCCGCATCGTGCAAACACAGATGCAACAACCAGCATGGCAGCTCAAAGTTCTCAGAAGCGTGCTCGTGCCCTGAATGACAGAGAGCTTCTTGTATCACTTCACCAGAAGCATGATATGCATCATGACTGGCTGAAGCGCCAGGTGCAGAGTTTTCTCGTTGATATCAATCGCATTCGCAACCTGGCAACCAAGAACTCATTTGTTGCACATGAAGCCTGTCGGTGGTCCTGGAAGAGCCTCACAATGCTCTGTTCTGAAGACGATGTTTGAGCAGATGGCTTCACTGAACGTTTCAAGTTTGACTCTAGGCCTCCCCAATCTGCAAGTTGGCATCCAACTCCTTCCCTTCAAGATTCTGAATATTCATCTTTGGCTCCAACTGTTGTTGCGCGAGTCATAGATGAAGAGGACGATGCCACTTCACCCGCGATGGCTTCACTGCACCAGGATTCTGCATCAGGCCCCTCTGCACCGCCTAACTCCAACGTCAACCCAGCTACCCCAACATCTTCACCACCTGGGAACACTCTATGTCTTCAAACCTTTTTGGTCATTACTGACAAAAGGGGGAGAAGCATATGAGTTGATAGTCTTCAAGCGGGTCCATATGGTTCGGGTGCTTATTTTTGCCTAAGTTTTTACAACTCTCGTTCTTGAACTGTTGGCTTTTCAGTTGTAATACTTAAACTTGATGGTCGTCTGCCACTTTTGCTGCTACCTTATGATGCGATGATAAATCTCGCATGAAGTCACTCTGTAGACGCCCATTTCTCATTATGCATTTCATTATCTTCATTACATTTGTGTATGCATGATGAACTGTCTTCATGTGTTGAAGAAGATCTCCACAAAGCAAGACCTGCCATGTGCGTTTGCATTCAAAGGTAAAACATTTATATGCACATCTTCAGGGGGAGCCTCTTTCTGTAGGGGAACGCAGTAATTTCAAAAAAATTCCTACACACACACAAGATCTATGTGATGCATACCAACGAGCGGGAGAGTGTTGTCCACGTACCCTCGTACACCGTAAGCGGAAGCGTCAAGTGACGCGGTTGATGTAGTCGAACGTCTTCATGATCCAACCGATCTTAGTACCGAAAGTACGACGCCTCCGTGATCTGCACATGTTCAGCTCGGTGACGTCCCTCGAACTCTTGATCCAGCTGAGGTTGAGGGAGAGTTCCGTCAGCACGACGGCGTGGTGACGGTGTTGATGAAGTTACCGACGCAGGGCTTCGCCTAAGCACTACAACGATATGACCGAGGTGGAAATCTGTGGAGGGGGCACCGCACACGGCTAAACAATATCAACTTGTGTGTCTATGGGGTGCCCCCTCCTCCGTATATAAAGGGGTGGAGGAGGGGGCCGGCCGGCCACCTTGGGCGCGCCCCCAAGGGGGGAATCCTACTCCAACTAGGAGTAGGTTCCCCCTTTCCTAGTCCTACTAGGAGGGGGAAGGAAGGGAGAGAGGGGAGGAAGGAAAGGGGGCCCGGCCCCCCTCCCAATTCGGATTGGGCTTGGGGTGGCGCGCCCCTCCTCTTGGCCTTCTCCTCTCTCTTCCACTAAAGCCCATATAGGCCCATTAAGCCCCCGGGGGGTCCGGTAACCTCCCATACTCTGGTAAATGCCCAAACTCACCCGGAACCATTCCGATATCCAAACATAGTCATCCAATATATCGATCTTTCTGTCTCGACTATTTCGAGACTCCTCTTCATGTCCGTGATCATATCCGGGACTCCGGACTACCTTCGGTACATCAAAACACATAAACTCCTAATATCGATCGTCACCGAACATTAAGCGTGCGGACCCTACAGGTTCGAGAACTATGTAGACATGACCGAGACTCATCTCCGGTCAATAACCAATAGCGGAACCTGGATGCTCATATTGGTTCCTACATATTCTACGAAGATCTTTATCGGTCAAACCGCATAACAACATGCGTTGTTCCCTTTGTCATCGGTATGTTACTTGCCCGAGATTCGATCGTCGGCATCTCAATACCTAGTTCAATCTCGTTACCGGCAAGTCTCTTTACTCGTTCTGTGATGCATCATCCCGTGACTAACTCATTAGTCACATTGCTTGCAAGGCTTATAGTGATGTGCATTACCGAGAGGGCCCAGAGATACCTCTCCGACAATCGGAGTGACAAATCCTAATCTCGATCTATGCCAACCCAACAAACACCTTCAGAGACACCTGTAGAGCATCTTTATAATCACCCAGTTATGTTGTGACGTTTGATAGCACACAAGGTGTTCCTCCGGTATTCGTGAGTTGCATAATCTCATAGTCTTAGGAACATGTATAAGTCATGAAGAAAGCAGTAGCAATGAAAGTGTAACGATCATAATGCTAAGCTAACGAATGCGTCTTGTCCATCACATCATTCTCCTAATGATGTGATCCCGTTCATCAAATGACAACACATGTCTATGGTTAGGAAACATAACCATTTTAGATAAACGAGCTAGTCAAGTAGAGGCATACTAGGGACACTTTGTTTTGTCTATGTATTCACACATGTACTAAGTTTCCGATTAATACAATTCTAGCATGAATAATAAACATTTATCATGAAATAAGGAAATAAATAATAACTTTATTATTGCCTCTAGGGCATATTTCCTTCAGTCTCCCACTTGCACTAGAGTCAATAATCTAGTCCACATCGCCATGTGATTTAACACTAATAGTTCACATCACCATGTGATTAACACCCATAGTTCACATCGCCATGTGACCAACACTCAAAGGGCTTACTAGAGTCAGTAATCTAGTTCACATCGCCATGTGATTAACACCCAAAGAGTACTAAGGTGTGATCATGTTTTGTTTGTGAGAGAGGTTTAGTCAATGGGTCTGCCACATTCAGATCCGTATGTATTTTGCAAATTTCTATGTCTACAATGCTCTGCACGGAGCTACTCTAGCCAGATGCTCCCACTTTCAATATGTATCCAGATCGAGACTCAGAGTCATCCAGATCGGTGTCAAAGCTTGCATCGACGGAACTCTTTACGACGAACTCTTTATCACCTCCATAACCGAGAAATATTTCCTTAGTCCTCTAAGGATAATTTTGACCAATATCCAGTGATCTACTCCTAGATCACTATTGTACTCCCTTGCCATACTCGGGGCAGGGTATACAATAGGTATGGTACATAGCATGGCATACTTTATAGAACCTATGGCTGAGGCATAGGGAATGACTTTCATTCTCTTTCTATCTTCTGCCGTGGTCGGGCTTTGAGTCTTACTCAACTTCACACCTAGCAACACAGGCAAGAACTCCTTCTTTGACTGTTCCATTTTTAACTACTTCAAAATCTTGTCAAGGTATGTACTCATTGAAAAAACTTATCAAACGTCTTGATCTATCTCTATAGATCTTGATGCTCAATATGTAAGCAGCTTCACCGAGGTCTGTCTTTGAAAAACTCCTTTCAAACACTACTTTATGCTTTCCAGAAAATTCTACATCATTTCTGATCAACAATATGTCATTCAAATATACTTATCAGAAAGGCTGTAGTGCTCCCACTCACTTTCTTGTAAATACAGGCTTCACCGTAAGTCTATATAAAACTATATGCTTTGATTAACTTATCAAAGCGTATATTCCAACTCCGAGATGCTTGCACCAGTCCATAGATGGATCGCTGGAGCTTGCACACTTTGTTAGCACCTTTAGGATTGAGAAAACCTTCTTGTTGCATCATATACAACTCTTCTTTAATAAATCTATTAAGGAATACAGTTTTGACATCCATTTGCCAAATTTCATAATCATAAAATGCGGCAATTGCTAACATGATTTGGACAGAGTTAAGCATCGCTACGAGTGAGAAAATCTCATCGTAGTCAACACCTTGAACTTGTCGAAAACCTTTTGCGACAAGTCGAGCTTTGTAGATAGTAACACTACCATCAGCGTCCATCTTCCTCTTGAAGATCCATTTATTCTCTATGGCTCGCCGATCATCGTGCAAGTCAACCAAAGTCCACACTTTCTTCTCATACATGGATCCCATCTCAGATTTCATGGCCTCAAGCCATTTCGTGGAATCTGGGCTCATCATCGCCTCCTCATAGTTCGTAGGTTCGTCATGGTCTAGTAACATGACTTCCAGAACAGGATTACCGTACCACTCTGGTGCAGAACATACTCCGGTTGACCTACGAGGTTCGGTAGTAACTTGATCCGAAGTTTCATGATCATCATCATTAGCTCCCTCACTAATTGGTGTAGGCATCACTGGAACTGATTTCTGTGATGAACTACTCTCCAACTCGAGAGAAGGTATAACTACCTCATCAAGTTCTACTTTCCTCCCACTCACTTCTTTCGAGAGAAACTCCTTCTCTAGAAAGGATCCATTCTTAGCAATGAATATCTTGCCTTCGGATCTGTGATAGAAGGTGTACCCAACAGTCTCCTTTGGGTATCCTATGAAGACACATTTCTCCGATTTGGGTTCGAGCTTATCAGGTTGAAGTTTTTTCACATAAGCATCGCATCCCCAAACTTTAAGAAACGATAACTTGGGTTTCTTGCCAAACCATAGTTCATGAGGTGTCGTCTCAACGGATTTAGTTAATGTGAATGCAGCTGTCTCTAATGCATAACCCCAAAAACAATAGTGGTTAACCGGTAAGAGACATCATAGATCGCACCATATCTAATAAAGTACGGTTATGATGTTCGGACACACCATTATGATGTGGTGTTCCAGGTGGCATGAGTTTGTGAAACTATTCCACATTGTTTTAATTGAAGGCCAAACTCGTAACTCAAATATTCATCTCCGCGATCAGATCGTAGAAACTTTATTTTCTTGTTACGATGATTTTCCACTTCACTCTGAAATTCTTTGAACTTTTCAAATATTTCAGACTTGTGTTTCATTAAGTAGATATACCCATATCTCCTCAAATCATCTGTGAAGGTCAGAAAATAACGATACCCGCCGCGAGCCTTAACACTCACCGGACCGTACACATCGGTATGATTATTTCCAATAAGTTAGTGGTTCGCTCTATTGTTTCGGAGAACGGAATCTTAGTCATCTTGCCCATGAGGCATGGTTCGCATGCATCAAGTGATTCATAATCATGTGATTCCAAAAGTCCATCAACATGGAGTTTCTTCATGCGCTTTACACCAATATGACCTAAACGGCAGTGCCACAAATAAGTTGCACTATCATTATTAACTTTGCTTCTTTTGGCTTCAATAAACCTTTTATATTAAGTGTATGACCATAGAAGGTTTTATTCATGTAAACGAACAACAATTATTCTTTGATAAATGAATAACCGTATTGCAATGAACATGATCCAATCATATTCATGCTCAACGCAAACACCAAATAACATTTATTTTAGGTTCAACACTAATCCCGAAGGTAAAGGGAGTGTGCAATGGTGATCTTATCAACCTTGGAATCACTTCCAACTCACATCATCACCTCGCCCTTAACTAGTCTTTGTTTATTTTGCAACTCCCGTTTCGAGTTACTACTCTTAGCAACTGAACCAATATAAAATACCGAGGGGTTGCTATAAACACTAGTAAAGTATACATCAATAACATGTATATCAAATATACCTTTGTTCACTATGCCATCCTTCTTATCCGCCAAGTATGTAGGGCAGTTCCACTTCCAGTGATCATTTCCTTTGCAGTAGAAGCACTCAGTTTCAGGCTTGGGTCTATCTTTGGGCTTCTTCATGGGAGTGGCAACTTGCTTGCCATTCTTCTTTAAGTTCCCTTTCTATTCCTTTGCCCTTTTACTTGAAACTAGTGGTCTTGCCATCAACACTTGATGCTTTCTCTTGATTTCTACCTTCGCCGATTTCAGCATCGCGAAGAGCTCGGGAATTGATTTCGTCATCCCTTGCATATTATAGTTCATCACGAAGTTCTAGTAGCTTGGTGATAGTGACTAGAGAACACTATCAATCACTATATTATCTGGGAGATTAACTCCCACTTGATTCAAGCGATTGTAGTACCCAGACAATCTGAGCACATGCTCACTGGTTGAGCTATTCTCCTCCATCTTGTAGGCAAAGTACTGTCAGAGGTCTCATACCTCTCGACACGGGCATGAGTCTGAAATACTAATTTCAACTCTTGGAACATCTTATATGCTCCATGACGTTCAAAACATTTTTGAAGTCCCGGTTTTAAGACGTAAAGCATGGTGCACTAAACTATCAAGTAGCCATCATATCGAGCTTGCCAAATGTTCATAACGTTTGCATATACTCCTGCAATAGGTCTGTCACCAAGCGGTGCATCAAGGACATAATTCTTCTGTGCAGCAATAAGGATAATCCTCAGATCACGGACCTAGTCCGCATCATTGCTACTATCATCTTTCAACTTAGTTTTCTCTAGGAACATATCAAAAATAAAACAGGGGAGCTATACACGAGCTAGTGATCTACAACATAGATATGAAAATACTATCAGGACTAAGTTCATGATAAATTAAAGTTCAATTAATCATATTACTTAAGAACTCCTACTTAGATAGACATCCCTCTAATCATCTAAGTGATCACGTGATCCAAATCAACTAAACCATGTCCGATCATCACATGAGATGGAGTAGTTTTCAATGGTGAACATCACTATGTTGATCATATCTACTATATGATTCACACTCGACCTTTCGGTCTCAGTGTTCCGAGGCCATATCTGCATATGCTAGGCTCGTCAAGTTTAACCCGAGTATTCTGCACGTGCAAAACTGACTTGCACGCGTTGTATGTGAACGTAGCGCTTATCACACCCGATCATCACGTGGTGTCTCAGCATGAAGAACTGTCGCAACGGCGCATACTCAGGGAGAACACTTATACCTTGAAATTTTAGTAAGGGATCATCTTATAAAGCTACCATCAAACTAAGCAAAATAAGATGTATAAAAGATAAACATCACATGCAATCAAAATATGTGACATGATATGGCCATCATCATCTTGTGCCTTTGATCTCCATCTCCAAAGTACCGTCATGATTTCTATTGTCACCGGCATGACACCATGATCTCTATCAACGTGCCGTCATATGGTCGTCTTACCAACTATTGCTTTTGCAACTATTGCTATCGCATAGCGATAAAGTAAAGCAATTACATGGTGCTTGCATCTTATGCAATAAAGAGACAACCATTAGGCTCGTGCCAGTTGCTGATAACTTTAACAAAACATGATCATCTCATACAACAATTTATATATCATCACGTCTTGACCATATCACATCACAACATGCCCTGCAAAAACTAGTTAGACGTCCTCTACTTGGTTGTTGCAAGTTTTACGTGGCTGCTACGGGCTTAGCAAGAACCGTTCTTACCTACGCATCAAAACCACAACGATTTTTTGTCAAGTGTGTTGTTTTAACCTTCAACAAGGACCGGGCGTAGCCACACTCGATTCAACTAAAATTGGAGAAACTGACACCCGCCAGCCACCTGTGTGCGAAGCACGTCGGTAGAACCAGTCTCGCGTAAGCGTACGCGTAATGTCGGTCCGAGCCGCTTCATCCAACAATACCGCCGATTCAAAGTATGACATGCTGGTAAGCAGTATGACTATTATCGCCCACAAGTCATTTGTGTTCTACTCGTGCATATAACATCTATGCATAAACCTGGCTCTGATGCCACTGTAGGGGGACGCAGTAATTTTAAAAAATTTCCTACGCACACGCAAGATCTATGTGATGCATAGCAATGAACGGGAGAGTGTTGTCCATGTACCCTCATAGACCATAAGCGGAAGCGTCAAGTGACGTGGTTGATGTAGTCGAACGTCTTCACGACCAACCGATCTTAGTACCGAAAGTACGGCACCTCCGCGATCTGCACATGTTCAGCTCGGTGACGTCCCTCGAACTCTTGATCCAGCTGAGGTCGAGGGAGAGTTCCGTCAGCACGACGGCGTGGTGACGGTGTTGATGAATTTACCGACGTCGGGCTTCGCCTAAGCACTACAACGATATGACCGAGGTGGAAATCTATCAAGGGGGGCACCGCACACGGCTAAACAATGTCAACTTGTGTGTCTATGGGGTGCCCCCCTCCTCCGTATATAAAGGGGTGGAGGAGGGGGCCGGCCGGCCACCTTGGGCGCGCCCCCAAGGGGGGAATCCTACTCCAACTAGGAGTAGGTTCCCCCTTTCCTAGTCCTACTAGGAGGGGGAAGGAAGGGAGAGAGGGGAGGAAGGAAAGGGGGCCCGGCCCCCTCCCAATTTGGATTGGGCTTGGGGGGCGCGCATGAGCGAGCGCGGGACGCAAGACATACCCAGGTTCGGGGCTCTGCGGAGAGATAACACCCCTAGTCCTGCCGAGTGTAGTTGATACGTATCAGTACAGGGTTGCTTCTAGAGCTGTATGGAGGGAGGAGGAAGGCGAGCCAAGGCTTAGGCTGCTCCCTCTCCTTGGGTGTTGCTTGTTACGTGTGTGTGGATGAGTGATCGCCTGTGCGAGTGAGAGAGTTGCCCGTATGCATGAGGGCTCCTGGGGGGTTTTATAGGTCAACCCTCCAGGGGTACAATGGTAATGTTACAAGGCCGTGGGGCCGGGTTGTCATCGTCCGGGAAGCCGGTGCTGGTACCCGCCGGCGATCAGGGCTCGCCGGGTTCTCCGGATGCGGGGCCCACCGGGGATCAGGGCTCGTCGGGTTCTCCGGATGCGGGGCCCGCCTGGTACGGGGGCATTGTTGGCCGTCTTGTCGATCGTCAGGGAGTGGCCGGGTTGAGTCGACTACAGTGGCGCTCCATTAGGTTGCCGCTTGCTGGCGTCATGGGTGACGACGGTTGCACTGTTGCCACGCTGGCCCCTGTCAGCGGGTAGGTGGGGGGCACTGTTGCCTCGCCCGGCTGACCGGAGGCATGGGTGGGGCACTGTGGCTTTGGTCATCAGTTGGTGGAGACTCGTCCCATCGTACGGCTGGGATGGGACGGGAGCTGACCCGTGGCCGGGTTGGAGAACACGCCAAGGGTGCCGTTGGCTTGTTGGAGAAGTCTTGAGTTGGTTGTTGAGGCCGAGTCGAGGAGTCTGGCCGGGTCAACGATTAGGCCGGGTCGAGCGACCCGGCCAAGCGCGAGCCGGATTGAGGGGCGATGCTGGCCCCGTTGTTTTTGAAAAGGATCCGGGTTCCGTTGCCTGCCCGGGGTTCATCCCCCCGACAGTAGTCCCCGAAGCTGTGAAGGTCCGCAGTCTTTGGATGGGTGGGCCTTTGCAGTTTCCCCCTTTTAAGGAGGAGAATTTTGTGACCGCCGGGTCCGGCAACACCCACTGTGTGCCGACTTCCGGAAGCCAGATCACGGCATCCCGGCAGCGGCGGGAAACCGAGGAGTCCACCGAATCTTTGAGGCAATCTTTTGGGCTTCGCGCGGGTGCCACATGACGCTTGGGAGCCGAAAGGGCCTGACAGGCCACGCGTGCGACGGGACAGGGCGATGCGCTGGGGCCCGCGGCCGCGCGCCCTCGACCCACGCGCGTGGATTTGTTGCGGCGTCCGCAAGTCGGTTGCCATTCTCAAGGCAGTTAATGCGCACGTACGTGCGCAGTTATTGCGGGGAAGTGGGAGAGGCGAGCGCAAATGATCCCACTCCCCCACGTTTCGAACCGTCGCTTATGAATTGGGGCTAGGAGGGGGCGACGGAAATTATTCTCGCTCGCGCCCCTGCCTTCGTCTTCCTTCCTCTGCTTCTTGCGACCACCGCACACCGCGACGCTCGTCGCTTTGAGCAGAGCTTCATAGCCACCTTCTCCTTCTTCTCTCGCACTTCTGTTGATGGTGTCGGTGTCAAAACCGGCAGATCTCGGGTAGGAGGTCCCGAGCTGTGTGTCATGGATCGATGGGTAACAGGAGACAGGGGACATGATGTTTACCCGGGTTCGGGCCCTCTCTATCGAGGTAATACACTACTTCCTGCTTGATTGATCTTGACGAATATAGAGATTACAAGAGTTGATCTACCCTGAGATCATATGTTGTTGTCTAAACCCTAGGGGTATGATGATTAATGTCATAATGATCTATCGACTAGCCTGGCCTTAGCTTATATAATGCACCAGAGGCCTAGGATAATAAGAGTCCTAGCCGAATACGTTGGTGGAGAGGAGTCCTTGTCTTGATCACCAAGTCTTGTGGAATCTTCCTTGTGTATACATCAGCTGTCCGAACTGGCCCATGAGTGAATGGCCATGGGGGTCCTCGGCCCAATCCAACTGATCGGGAGACGATGTGGTGAGTACCCCATAATCCAGGACACCGTCAGTAGCCCCTTGAACCGGTCTTCAAGTTGGGGACGCTCCTCGGTTCTTCCGAACTGTTCTTCATCTTCGGTCGTCGGTCTTGAAAACTGGTTTAATAAATCTTCCCATCTTCTATCTGGAGGGTTGCCGAGCTAAATCTGAAGATTTCACACGTCGGGTATCCGAGGAGCCCTTTAAGTCTTGGGACAATTGCATTTTTACCCCTAGTTGGTTCCTACCCACGGGTTTTGCCCTTACTTTTCGAGCTTGCTCAGTTTTGCCCTTACTTTTTCCATCAAGGTCCCTCGAATGCCCTTTGACCGTTTGACCAAAACTTTGAAAATTCATAACTAATTAATATGAACTTGGAAAAATGCAAATAAGATATCAAAATGTTCCGATACACATTACCCTTATGTGCATATCATTTCCATTCAGGACAAAAGCACCCTTTAAACTACCTGAGGTAACTAATATTATTAACATTATTAAAAATAAAAAGGTATAAACAATATTTTTTTCATGAATAAAAATCACATGCAAATGTAGGTGATGTTTTCTGAACATCCTGATATCTTATTTGCATTTTCTGAGTTCGTATCAACTTGTTATGAAGTTTCCAAATAATGGTCAAAGTCGTTAGAACATTCTTAACAAGATGATACGAACTCAGAAAAATGCAAATAAGATATCTGGATGTTCAGAAAACATCACCTACATTTGCATGTAATTTCATGAAAAACATATTGTTTATACCTTTTTATTTTTAATAATGTTAATAACATTAATTACTTCAGGTAGTTTAAAGGGTGCTTTTGTCTTGAATGCAAATGATATGCACATAAAGGTAATGTTTATCTGAACATTTTGATATCTTATTTTCATTTTTCTGAATTCATATGAATTAGTTATGAATTTTTAAAGTTTTGGTCAAACGGTCAAAGGGCATTCGAGGGACCACGACGGAAAAAGTAAGGGCAAAACTGAGCAAGCTCTAAAAGTAAGGGCAAAACCCGTGGGTAGGAACCAACTAGGGGTAAAAATGCAATTGTCCCTTAAGTCTTCGGCCTTTATCAATGCCTTGTTATTTTTATGCCGCACCTCGGGTTTGAAGTGTTTCCCGTGCGGCAGTGTCCTGTTGCGTCCGAGCTCCAATGCCGGATTGCATCCAAGCTCCAACGCCGGACTGTATCCAAGCTCCAACGCCGGACTGTATCCAAGCTCCAACGCCGGACTATATCTGAGGTGCCATAGATCACCTTGGTTCAAAAAGTTTTAGCCGAGCTTAATGCCGGAAATGCCCTCTAAGGAGCCAGCCACTTGCATCCAAGCTATATGCCGTACTGCTTCTAAGGTGGCTCAGCACCTCGGTCATGGGCTGATTGTTTGCGGATGCTATTTACGATGCATATAAATTTATTTGCTGACGAGATGTATTGCCAGTAGCCCTCAAGGTGTCTGTCGGCCTAAAATCTGAGATGCACCTGAAGGAAAATATGAAACTGCTGATCCTAGTAGCTTCTGAGACTCAGGTCATGAAATCGGCCTGAGGATCAACTCCTAGCTTCGCAGCGTACATAGGAATAGAAACGCAGTGTAATATATTAGAGGTAATAGTGATCGGCAGACGGGCCCCTGAGAGAGGGTCGTGAGAAGTCGCCGTGATATATCAGCTGGATGCCGGATAAGTCCCATATGATACTTATTGTCGTCCGAAGACGCGCTTGTCCATAGTTCGGTTATGCCGAACACTGAGCACTTTGAATTTTCTGCATTGAATAGGCAATGCTGTAGCCCCCGAGCCACTGGTTGGGTGGCAACACCAGATCAGGGGATCGATGTGCCCCTTTAATATTTATAAATAATGAGCGCAAAGCCCAGTAGCCCCCAATCCTTAATGTGGGCAGGGGTGGCCGAATTAAGGATCGATATCCGTTTGACAGAAAAAATTTGTTGTGTTTAACACAAACTTCTAAAAAAAGATCTCTTAAAGGAGCTAGAGCCAGCGAAAGCTGGGCTCGCCAAGGTTGGCCCCAAGGGGCTTAATAGATAGGAAATTGATGCCACTTGGGATTTAGGAGAGCTTTATGTAAGTTGCTCGGTTGTCTCAGCAAGATTGTGGCCCTTGGTCTTTAAAAGATGGGCTGCAATAAATCGACTTTACTCGCAACTTATGATCCTATGTATCCAAGTATTTTACATCATTAATGCTCGGATCCGCATTGTACAAAACTTTGTTGACGGACTATCGGCTTCAACCTCCTCGGCCAGCAGCCGGGGAGTATTTGTCCTTCTTTATAAAGCCTTTATAAGAGCAAAGATTTACGACAAACAAGGCAATCCGGTCATACTGTTTTATAAACAAAGGTACGCGGAGAGATATGTTATATTACTTTTTACTGTAAGAAACATCTTCCAAGGAAAATAGTCCCGCTATCGGTTCCTTTCTTTGGGCTGTCATACTAATCATGATCATGAAACCTCAGCTTCGATCAATGTGGGAGCAAAATATTGAGGATTTAGTTTGGGGAAAGTTCCCGAACTATGTGGTCTTTAGCGAACCTAAATTTTCAGTTCCGTCGTTGCCGACCAATTATATCCTTTAAGATGGCTAGCTTTCGGCTTCACCTAGTCTGAGGTACTAACCCGGATGATCCGGTAGGAACAATCACAGAGGTGCTCTCTTTACCGCCTAGCCGAACAATCAGGAACATAGGGGTAAGCACAGGAGCCAGTCAACCCAGCTTGGCCAAAATCTTAAGTCAAATTGATGCATATTTATGGCTTTATATCGATAATTATGGAAGGCAGCACTCGTATAATAAATACAATGTTGGGGATCATAGCAGAATTTTAAAATTTTCCTACGCTCACCAAGATCCATCTATGGAGTATACTAGCAACGAGGGGAAAGGAGTGCATCTACATACCCTTGTAGATCGCGAGCGGAAGCGTTCCAATGAACGAGGTTGATGGAGTCGTACTCGCCGTGATCCAAATCACCGATGACCGAGTGCCAAACGGACGGCACCTCCGCGTTCAACACACGTACGGTGCAGCGACGTATCCTCCTTCTTGATCCAGCAAGGGGGAAGGAGAGATTGATGGAGATCCAGCAGCACGACGGCGTGGTGGTGCATGTAGCGGGATCTCGGCAGGGCTTCGCCGAGTGTCTGCGAGAGGGAGAGGTGTAGGAGGGGAGGAGGGAGGCGCCCAAGGCTGTTGTACTGCTGCCCTCCCCCCCCTTTATATAGGCCCCCTGGGAGGGGGGGCGCCGGCCAAGAACCCATCTGGATGGGGGGGGCGGCGGCCAGGGGGGAGACTTGCCCCCCAAGGCAAGTGGGGTGCCCCCCCACCCTAGGGTTTCCAACCCTAGGCGCAGGGGGGAGGCCCATGGGGGGCGCCCCAGCCCACTAAGGGCTGGTTCCCTTCCCACTTCAGCCCATGGGGCCCTCCGGGATAGGTGGCCCCACCCGGTGGACCCCCGGGACCCTTCCGGTGGTCCCGGTACAATACCGGTGACCCCCGAAACTTTCCCGGTGACCGAAACTTGACTTCCTATATATAATACTTCACCTCCGGACCATTCCGGAACTCCTCGTGACATCCGGGATCTCATCCGGTACTCCGAACAACTTTCGGGTTTCCGCATACTTATATCTCTACAACCCTAGCGTCACCGAACCTTAAGTGTGTAGACCCTACGGGTTCGGGAGACATGCAGACACGACCGAGACGCCTCTCCGGTCAATAACCAACAGCGGGATCTGGATACCCATGTTGGCTCCCACATGTTCCACGATGATCTCATCGGATGAACCACGATGTCGAGGATTCAATCAATCCCGTATACAATTCCCTTTGTCAATCGGTATGTTACTTGCCCGAGATTCGATCGTCGGTATCCCAATACCTTGTTCAATCTCGTTACCGGCAAGTCTCTTTACTCGTACCGCAATGCATGATCCCGTGACTAACGCCTTAGTCACATTGAGCTCATTATGATGATGCGTTACCGAGTGGGCCCAGAGATACCTCTCCGTCATACGGAGTGACAAATCCCAGTCTCGATCCGTGCCAACCCAACAGACACTTTCGGAGATACCCGTAGTATACCTTTATAGTCACCCAGTTACGTTGTGACGTTTGGCACACCCGAAGTACTCCTACGGTATTCGGGAGTTGCATGATCTCATGGTCTAAGGAAAATATACTTGACATTGGAAAAGCTCTAGCAAACGAACTACACGATCTTTGAGCTATGCTTAGGATTGGGTCTTGTCCATCACATCATTCTCCTAATGATGTGATCCCGTTATCAACGACATCTAATGTCCATAGTCAGGAAACCATGACTATCGGTTGATCAACGAGCTAGTCAACTAGAGGCTTACTAGGGACACGTTGTGGTCTATGTATTCACACATGTATTACGATTTCCGGATAATACAATTATAGCATGAACAATAGACAATTATCATGAACAAAGAAATATAATAATAACCGTTTATTATTGCCTCTAGGGCATATTTCCAACAAACAAACGCTGATGATATATGTTTATTTTGACTCAGTTGCGACCGTTTATCATTTGAAAGTGGCCCATCGTCGGCTTCTACCCCTTTGTAGGGTGCTTCCGCAGTAACAAGACAACCCTTAGCCGGCGTCTCGGTGCCCGAAGGCGGTTGTGTTAGCGGAAACAAGGCAATCAGATATGTGGGCTTTATAACTTTCACTTAGTCATAGGAGCTTTAAACTGGGGAAGCTAGCTATGAGCCCCCGGTTAGTGTTCGGCACCGACCGAAGTCCAGACATTAACAGTTCGGCCAATGTTATGAATGGCCCATAGTTTAACACAATCATCAGATCGCTGACCAGTTTACGCTTATTGTGACAGTTAGTTTTCGGCTTTCTCCACTGAGGCGCTTAACCATGCGAGCTGGAAGCACAATCGCAGTGGTTCTCCCTTTGCACACCTAGCCGAACAAAGCGGAACGTAGGAGGCAAGCACAGGAGTCGGGCAACTCAACTATTGACCTAAGACACAATTTGAAACCGATGCATATAAAGCAATACCTGAGAATGTTTTGCGAATCTCTAAAGGTGTCCGGTGTTGCACTGCGAGACTTATGCTAGAAACACACAAATAGTTTAAAAGTGCCATAGGCTTGGAAAACCAAAAAACTTCAGTAAAAACTTTATGCCTGAACTAAATCAAGTCATTTGGTGCCAATCCGAAAATTGGTCTTACTTTTGTGCTTTTGTAGTGCATTAATATGACACATCCGATCTCAATACTTCAAGCGGGTCAGCCTACGGCTGCAACTTCCTATTCCGAAGGCGGAGTACTGCTCTTTAAGCCAGTTTAGCGAACTAAACTCGAGCGGCATTAGAGAGAAAACAGGCTATCCGGCTATTGACCACACACTCGAGTCGAGTAAGGAGTGATAGAAAAAGACTTTTGTCAGGACCCCGATTCTAAGTCACACCGATCTAGCATGTAACACATCTTATCACTTTGCAGCCTCACGCACGGTATTCCCACGGGTGCCACCTTACCTGTCCCGGGACCGTTTGCGCCTTTTGGCTCACGTATATGATAGTGTCACTAGTATCTATATGACAGGGAACCGAGCCGACATGACTAGTCATGAACCCAAAGTGGCGCTAACTTACGGGGACATGCATACATGAACCAGCATCGAACGTGTCGGTCATCAGCGTGTGAATCCGGGCTGTAGCAACTGGGCTAACAGGACTCTGGGAACCCGCGCTGTAGCAGGCTAGCAGGACTCCGGAAGTCACCGCGTGACATTTCCTCGAAGGGACAGACATAGGAACGAAGTGGATCACATGCCGGCCAGTCCAAGTGTTCCGGAGCAGTAGTAACTGGGCTAGCAGGACTCCGGTAAACCGGGCTGTAGCGGACTACCATGGCTCAATGGAAGCACTAGACTACATTTCCCCATAAGAGAGGCTACCAAGGATAAACAACTAGGTTGTCAGATCCCACACATACCAAGCATTTCAATCATACACACAATATGCTCGTATGTGCAAATACAACATGGCATCACAACAAGACTCTACGACTCAGAGTATTTATTCATTAGGCTCCGAGGAGCCAAGTATTACAAACATGGGTCTCATGACCCAACATACAGAGCATACAAGCAACAAGCACATGCGGAAGCTTAACTTGTCTGAGTACAGACAACTACAAAAGAAAAGGCTCAGAAGCTTGACTATCTACGAGACCCTGCCGAGGGCACGAGATCGTAGCTGAGGTAACAAGCTAAACTTCGGAGTCCAAGCGGAACTACTAGTGAGACTGAAGTCTCTCTGCAAAAACATAAAATAAGCAAACGTGAGTACAAATGTACCCGGCAAGACTTACATCAGAACTAGCTACATATGCATCGGTATCAACAAAGGGGTGGTGGAGTTTGACTGCAGCAAGCCAGCTTTGACTCGGTAGCTATCCTGAACTACGACTGCAAGTAACTCTTTTGAGGTGGCGCACACAAGTCCACATATTCACCATATCAATACACCACTATGGATCCGCTCCCGTCTACCTACGAGAACGCCATCCATAGCACTCACGCTTATCTTGCGCATTTTAGAGTATCCACTTTCACTTGTCTATGAATTGTACAGGCAACCCAGAAGTCCTTTACCGCAGACACAACTATTCGAATATATGATGTTAACCCTGCAGGGGTGTACTTCTTCACACACGCTCTCGCCACTTACCACCATGTACATGTCATGTATCTCGGCAACCTTCAAGCGGAAGCCTGGCGAGGGAGTCGGCCACGACTTGACTAACCACACAAGTCTCTAGTCCAGGTTTATCGCCTATTCGGGTTCCATCCGCAAGGATATCCGGCCGGGGTGTCGCTCACGGCCCCAAACGATGTGAGCAAGGTTCCCAAGCCCACCATTCGGGTGCCATTTGGTACACCGTGCCACTGTGCCTAGTCTGTCCCAAGCCCACATGTACCGGGTGCCACTTGGTAGACTACTAGCACTACCTACAAACACCAGAAACTAGTTGCAACTCCTGGACAGAGATCAGGTTGATTAATAAGCCGAGAGGGGCCGAGTTACCGGAACCCAATGTGTGGTAGTAGCTGTTCATGGATCACAAACACAGAACTCAGTTCCTGAGGACGGTTTCAATGAGACAACCCACCATGTACTCCTACATGGCCTCTCACCGCTACATTTACAAAATCATGTTCACACACTTAGCTCTCAACAGTAGGACATGTTCACAACTTTCCAATTCATCCCCGGTGAATCATGTAACACCCAAAAAAAAATCATTTGGTTTTATTAATTTCCTTTTTAGGGGAAGGAGGTTATTTAATTTTTTTTAAAACCTCTCCTTCTTAAAAACCTTTAAGGCAAGTATTTTATGTGTTCTTCCCAACATTTAGTCTTGAGGGCTTTTCATTTAGTGTTGACTCAACACAAATATTTTCTTTGGGAAAGTCTTTGAAATCCTTTCTTTTAAAAATAACCATATGACTTATGAATTGATTCTTCCTCATTCAAATTTTTTTTCTTGCCATGACCTAGGTTGAAAACTTTCTTCCAAAACCCCTCCCTCCACTTTGAGTCAAGTCAAATATCCAATCCCAGCAAGTTCAACCCATTTTGATTTTGACTCTATTTATTTTATCCTCAAAACTATTTCTGTCATTTATTTTGAACCTTAGTGATTTACAAAGGAACCACCAGATCCCTTTTGAGTTTTGGTTCCAAACAAACTCCTCTGACTAGTCCTTAGTACCCCCAACCTAGATCCCTCAAGATCCACTTGTCCACAATTCAAATTTTTCAAATTTTGCTTGCTGCAAGTTTGGACCAGATTTGCCATTTTGGGCGAAATTCATTATTTTTCTTCTCCAAAAATTCTGAGATAAATCAGGCAGCCCCCAGATGCATTGAGAGACCACCTCACAAAAGATCAGCTCCAGAAAAAATTTCCACATGCCAGAATCATTTCATCGAACAGTTGGCATGCACTGTTTTTGTTCAAATTCAGAGTTTCAGTGTTGGGTTCAGTCGACAGCGTCGTTTTCTTCAGAGCCTCGGCGTCAATCTCACCAGTGCTCGCTCTGGCCTCTTGCTCACTGCTCCTTCTTCTTATCCATCGCGCCGCATGGTCGTCTGGACGGTTGCGAGCGTCGGCGGTGAGCTGGCAGAGGTACACCGCCCCCGTGAGCGGCGACAGCAACGCTCGCTGCGGCCGCTAGAGAAGCTCAGCGAGGTACGCCGCCGTCCAGCACCGCCCACACCACCAGGAGCCTCCGCGTGGCCGTCCTCTTCTCTGGACGCGCTGCAGCACCGTCGCCGTGGCCTGAGATGCGCAGAGCGCGCTCTGTGCCGCCGACGAGCCCGTGAGGCCGTTCCGTCGAAGGCCTGGAGTATCGCCCAAGTTGTACCAAGATTAGCCTCTGGATGGGACCAGTAGACCAATCCGTAGCTGCCCAGTCGCCTAAAACCCCCGTTCGACCGCTGCCTCGCCGTAATCATCGCCGGAGTTATCCCGTTCTCGGCAACCGCCTCGGACCGGCTATAAAAGGGAGCCTTGAGCTCGCCTTCGACCCAGCACCACTCCTACACCTCACCAGAGCCACGCCTAGCTACTAGGGAGACCTCGGGGAGGCCTTCTTCCCCGACTCCGGCCGCCCCGATCCGCTTTGGGCTCCGGCACGATTCCCTCTGGTGAGACCACCCCCCGCCTCCCAAACCTTGCCAGCAGCCTCATCATGCACCCACTCTTCTAACCCGAGCCCCAATTTGATGGTTGCAACCCTCCTCGGCGAGATCCATCACCACCCGAACCACCGTCCGCCGGAGTAGAGGCCGCCGTCGACGTGGTGCTCGCCGACGACCAACTCCACAACCCACAGGTGCGGAAGAGCACCGTGAGTCCGTAGGTACCAACCACTTCCCCTACCTCGCCAGGGATCGACGCCGGCGGCCACCGCGGTCCTCGGGCGCCGATGTGCTCTGTTTGAAATTCAAACCTGACGGGTGGGACCCCCTCGTCAGCTTTTTCTCTTTTTTGAAACATTTTCTGAAAACGCCTTCGGGCAAAATACGTTTTCTAACTGAGGCGTTTTCTGTCCTTTTTATGAACTAGCCCCTGGAAAATTTCTGTTTCATTACAGATGGGTCCCTGGACTAAAACCTTAATAACTTTTAAACAAAAGATGATTTTGAGTTGATTCTTTTTCTGTCAGCTTTAATTTTCTGTCTAGTTTTTTATCATATTTATTTGAAAAATATTTGGAACAAATTTTATGCACACTCGGTATTTACGTTAGTACGCGTTCTCTTTATACCATAGATACCGGAGGAGGTGACGGAGCCGCAAACTTCACCGAGCTAGACACCGACTGCTCCGAACTAGGCAAGCATGTTTGAACCTTTGATATGATGAGTGTTTTGCATGTTTGCTTGAATAGTTAGTTCATGGCATGTTTATATGAGCATCAGTGAGTGTTATATTGCATGCAAGGCAACTACTAGTATGCTTTGAAACTTGATGTGATCATTTGATGGGAGATAACATGATCATGTGGTGACATGAAAGGTGGTAAGATGGTATTGTTGAAGCATGCCAGTCTTATGTCAACCGTTAAACTCCAGTGTTAACGTGGATCAAGCCACGTTACCGTCCGTCCCCTTTTCGTGTTGCCACATGTTTTCTGCAAAGAATACGGTTTAGTAAGTTGCAAACCTCTTTCCTCGTACACACCAAATAGAGGGGCCATGATGAGGGTTCCATGGCCCTGGATTAAAGCCCGTCATCCGGTCAGGGGGCATGGGTGTTTCCGGTTGGGACCGAGAGGGGGGCACCCCTTAGAGCGCGCGATATAAATTTGATCCCATGCTACTCGAGGTTGTGGCCTCCCTGTCTTAAAGTTTTTCTTGAACGTTGCCTAGGGTGATCCCTGGCAGCGGAATGTGGAATGGGTGTGTACTGGTTAGATGTGTTTCTCCTAAAATACCGTAAACGGAACTAGTCCTTTGTGACTACTGAAATCCGTTGGCTGTGGTTAAAGAGTACAAACTCTGCAGAGTCAAAACCCATCCGAGTAACCGTGTCCATGGTCAAAGATCTTGGTCAACATATCCATATCAGTATCAGTATCAGTCTCAACGTCCGTCTCAGCGTCAGTCTCTGTGTCAGTCTCAGTGAAAATCCCCGGTGAATAAACATGAATGGTAAACCCGGCTGAATGTTATTCCTGTGGATGGACTAACCAGTTTATTATTACATACATGAGTATTCCCTTGAGATGATTTAAATTCATGAGCTACTTGAATACGAATAATGAAATATAAGCCCTTTCTGTGATGTCGCGCAGACGTCCGACTGTGGCACTCTTGTTATTTACTTTTGATATAAGCCCTTTATGTGATGTCGCTCAGACGTCCGACTGTGGCACTCTTGTTATTTACTTTTGATATAAGCCCTTTATGTGATGTCACTCAGATGTCCGACTGTGGCACTCTCGTTATTTACTTTTGATATAAGCCCTTTATGTGATGTCGCTCAGACGTCCGACTGTGGCACTCTTGTTATTTACTTTTGATATAAGCCCTTTATGTGATGTCGCTCAGACGTCCGACTGTGGCACTCTTGTTAATTACTTTGATATAAGCCCTTTATGTGATGTCGCTCAGACGTCCGACTATGGCATTCTTGCTATTTACTTTTGATATAAGCCCTTTTCGAGATGTCGCTTAGACGTCCGACTGTGGCACGCACTGTCGTTTATATTTTCAATATGAGCCCTTTATGTGGTGTCGCTCTGACGCCCGACTGCGGCATTGTTAATTTATTTTACCTTTTGAGGCGTCACTTCAGACACCCGATCGGTCTTCAGCTATTTTATTGGGATTTCGGGAGGACTACCGCCTGACATCCTTTTATTTATCGTGCAGTGCAATTTATTATCTGAGTGCGCATTACTAATCTGCTCATGTGCATCATGTTTGCATTTGTTATATCTTATGTCCAAACTGTCTTGCGAGTACATTCAAAGTACTCACCTGGCTTGTTGATTTGGCCAGATGTTGACGAAGGCGATCTTATGGATGAAGAGTTCGATAGCGAGTCCGACGCCTAGAGGAGTCCCAGTCAGTTCCATGCGATCCTGGAATTGGTCACTTGTGTTATATACGCTTCCGCTACACCACTAAAATCATCGAGCCTCACTCCGGCGCTCGATGAGCTGTAAAATTTAGGAGTCTTGTCACCCATTTCGCTGTGACATATCCACCACCACTTTTATTACGAGTCAATAGTTATGCCACCATACTCCTTGTGTCATATCCGCCCTTATGTATTATATCGGCGTGCTTGTAATAAATTGTTGAGCAACCTCAGCTCAACCTTGTATAATATTTAGTACTTCTGTATTTCTGTATCAAGGATTTGTCCACCAGTAAGAAGGATTCTTCTATACTGGTTTGATATAAGGGTCGGTTTCTCAATAAATGTTTTATTGGAAAACCGGTCCTGACAAATCAGACCTGACACAACTCTAAGGTTCATCTATTTACTGTGGCAATGACAGGTCATGTAGAGGAAAGGCGTTCAACTACCGCAGCATGTAACAGTTGAATCGCTGTTGTCCTAATGCAGTAAAAGAGAGCAGGAGCGAGAGAGTGGGATTGTATCGGAATGAACAAGGGGGTTTTGCTTGCCTGGCACTTCTGAAGATATTATAGCTCTTCATCGGTGTCATCGAACTCATCGTCGGAACAACGTCTACTGAGGGAGAACAACACCAGCAAACAGAGAAGGAACACAATCAATGCAATACAGCAATATGATGCATGATCATGACATGGCAATATGATGTTGATTAGGCTAATGCAACTAGCAACCAGATTAAATGAAGTTGGTTTGAATACAAGATTCAAATTCAAACTCCAATGTGATTATTCAAATGCCATTTAATTGATTTGACCTGATCAGAAGGCATAAATTGTTCTAACATGCATGAAAAAGGTACAGATGGAAAGATTAGATTTTTCTGATCATTTTTCATATATAAATCTTTTCATTTGGAGTTACGGTTGAATTTCTATGATTTTTAGAAGTTTTAACTATTTTCTGGAATTTCCTGGATTAATAAAAACGCCAGAAAACATTTACTGCGTCAGCATGACGTCGGTGTGACGTCGGCAGGTCAACAAGGGCGGTCCAGGTCAAACCTGACCTGTGGGACCCATTGGTCAGTGAACCTGGGTTAGTTAGGTCGCCGACAGGTGGGCCTGGTCAACGTTGACTAAGTCAAAGTCAAGCTGACACGTGGGGCCACATGCTTAGCACTAATCTAAACAGAAAAATTAGGCTAACCTAAATGGGCGCTAGGGCCCACATGGCAGTGGCTCTAGGGTGATTAGTGCGGCCATTAGCAGCTAATGACAAGGCCACGTCGGCAGCCGTCGGGGTTAGTCGCCGGCGTCAGCAGTCGCGGCGGAGGGGCTCGGAAATCGCCCACGAGTCTCCGTTTTGAGCGTGGTTTGTTGCTGCAGATTGTTGGCGCTCGCGCGCATCTAGTGGTGGCTGCGGTTGGGCGTAGGGTGGTCGGAATCGAGCCCGACGATGAGCTATGGTGGCGGCCGGAGTTCGGGCAAGTGCGGGCGCGTGGTTCCAGCGCACGGGAGAGCTAGTTAGGGACTGCGTTGGACTCGTCGTTGCTCCAGGAGCACGCCGGAGGCACAAGCTTGAGCGGAGATGCACGGTGGCTGCGAGAGCAACGACCATGGCGGACGGTGCCGCTCGGGTACGGCGGCTGGCACGACTAGAGGGCGTAATCGAGCTCGGGGAGAGGGGGTTCCGATGCAGGAGGTCACAGTGGTTGCAGAGGCGTTGACATGGGCTCGGGGGAGGCTCGGAGCAGAAGGCATGGCGGTGGCGATCTCGGCATCCCGAGGTTGAAGACGACGCGGTGACGACGAAGCAGGGATTCCAACGAGGCGTGGCTCGACGAGGTGGAAGAGGGCGACGAGGCGGATCCCTGGGACACGTCGGTGAGGCAGGGAAGAGGCTCTGGGCGCGGCAACGGTGAGCGACGGCGGCGGCTGCGTTTGGTGCGTGCAAGGGAGAGAGCCAGGGGAGGGGATGGGGACGAGAGAGAGAGAGTCGGGGCAGCGTGGCGTCGTCCAAGGAGGAGGTGGAGACCTCGGTTGCGCGGGCGTCGACACGCCCCTGCCTACTGGCAGAGGTTGAAGACGACCGCTTCGGCTAGTGGGCTGGGTCACCAGCTGGGCCGCCAGGTGGGCCGCGCCAGGTAGGTGGCCAGGTAAGCCTCTTTCCTTTTTATTTTTGTTTTCTATTTTCTGTAATTTGTTTTGATTTAGTTTTGGACACTAAATCATTTTTGTTGCTACTGATAGTTCTTGTAGGGAGTAGTTGGATTATTCCAAAGCCCTTCACCAAAGATCAGAATTATTGGACATATATTAATTAATTAACAAATATATATCCAATGCAAATAGTTATCGATTTAATTCAAAGGCCCAAAATAAATATCTCTGAGATTCCAAAAATATTGTTTTGAGTTTTACCTCTTGCCAATATTTTCAGAGACTAAGAGGAACATTTTCTTGGAATTCTTTGAAAAGATTTTAATGTTGATTATTTCTAAAGTGGTTTCTGAGGGTTTCAACTAACCTCAATTCAATTTTCAGAAATTTTAGACATGAATCATGAGTGCAGATGCAACTATTCACTCAGGTATTCTAGGGATGTGACAACTCACCCCCACTAAACAAGAATCTCGTCCCGAGATTCAAGACGTGAGGTAAGAAGACAGAGGGGACACAAGGCTAACACAACTTCATGATCCAATTGTCCTTCTCGAAGATGTTGATTCATTGCTTCAAATTGATTTTGACGTCTTTGTTTTCGAGATCTTCATCCAACATGACAATGAGAAGAAAGGGAAACTCTAAAGAGTCAATCTTCTAGAAGATCAAGCAACTCAAAATCAACTCATGGAATGTGACGTGGAAAACATCTCTTGAGCTAGGACACAGAACATACACCAAGATGGATGGATAGTAACAGATGACGAAAGCTCGATTTGGTAGGCAACAATTCCACGCTTAGGAAGATGGTGCACTAGATTCAAAGTAGCGAGGAGTTAACTTCCTTGATTCTATAACGGGACACCTTGGGGAAGGTGACTCACGGGAGTAATCCCTTAAGTGGCAAAAGAATTACTTTTGATACAAAGATCATTGAAACTCTCTAAACAGCCTAAGGAAAAGCACAACGATCTTGTGAAGGACCTTGAAGAAATGGCATACTCATACTAGAATGGATGATGTGGACTACCTTGTTGAAGACAACGCAATGGATGATTTTTTTGCTTATCATCGAAAATGGATGGGACCCATGGTAGGACCACTTCTGAAGATGATCCTGAACAGCAATTACTAAGAGGGGCAGCCCATGGGAAATTGGCACAATGGCGGTGCAAGCTAGGAACAAAATGCAAATGTTGGGAATGTTCCAACCATCATATCTGCCCGAGATTCAGATCTGGTTGGTAACAGGATATTTCAGACAACATGTCTCGAAAGAAAGTCTGCAACACAAACCGACGAGATGGCGTTGCGAGATTCTCGAGGAAGGAACTATGATAGCAAGCTCCAAAACATGAGCTAGTTCTGCTACATACATGTGAACACACTGTCCCAGACAAGCATGACCACGTAGTAGTCTTATAATAAAACACTACCGAGTTCAGGTGGGGAACCATCAACGAGGATATCGAAGTCTTGTGCATGAACTAGTATTCGCACAGCAACTCCTTTTCCTTGAACAAATCAATCAGTGGCTTAGTGTGCTAGGGAATACATATGGAATGAAGGTGATTAGTCTATCAGACCATAGAATACTTCGCACGGGCATGACTGACTTGGGATGATTCCAAAGGAAGCAAAACAATCTTTCTCGAACTCACGGCGGCAATTTGCATCGATTGCACGTGAACTAGAGGAAGTCTCTTCTCTCATCCAAACATATACCTCATGGACGGGACACGAAGGCATTGTTTACAAAGTTTCCAACACTAGCTTAATGTCAACAAAATCATGGAGAGGATAAGGATGTTGTCGATGGGCTCAACAACAATTCATCCAGGTTTCCATATAGATGGAATTACACAATTAAGTGAACACGGTGATAGCATTGGTCAGACCAAAAGATGTAATGGTGTATGCTCGGGGAAACATCCACGAGTAAGACAACATTATGAACATCGTTGGTTGTGATTTGATTTGACGATAGCCCATGCTCAAATCAAAGACTGCATAAGATAATAGATCCAACAATTGATCATGAGGATCAATCAATGAATATATCATCTTTCTTCAACACACACACACACACACACAAAAGATATCCCTTGGAAATGAACTAAGTTAGGCAAAACTTTTATCTTCCAACTCTCCAAGTTATTGTTTAGTTCAACCAACTAGTTCAGGGTATCCAATGCAAATTCTTGGAGAAAGAATGGTTTATAGGAAGAACATTTGATCACGAGCTCAACATAACGGTCAGGGGACAACCTGGTGATACTCCTGAGAAGATATTCGGAAAATCACGAACCACCGATATGTTATTAAGCTCGGGAGCAATCTTGCTTTCGAGGCAAGATGATGTGATCAATTAAGCAAGGATTGACACAATCCTAACTCTTGATCGAAGAGTGCACCAGAAATAAGGACTAGGTAGCACAACCCATCTTAGAATGATGATTCCATAACCAACACGCTAAGAATGAGAATATTGTCCATTTACTACCAAGCAACGAGTTGCTCGGAGTATTGATTTCACACATCACAATTCACTTGTCGGCATTCCGGTTACAACAACACGAGGACCGAGGAATGAATGATGATGGTGAGAAGTATCACTACATCAAAAATTCATAAGAGTTGGTGCAATTCCTATGATATTCTCGACATAACGAGGGTAATACTCCAGGGTAGAATAGACCAAAAACTGGATTGGCATTTTGATCTGTGGAATACAACTACTTTGACCCAATCCTAAAAATGGATGAGGTACTGGAGTTTGTTTCTCCTAGTCATTCCGGGATAGAATGGCTTGACGGAACGCAAGAGTAAAGGCAACGATGATAGAATGCACACATACTCTTGACTATCAATTGATAGATGAAGGTCAGAAAACAACTAAAGAGGGACAACTCAAAGGAACGTATGATTTTCTGAGTTGTGGTTGCATAGATTCGTATGTCGAACCAAGTTCAACTGGTTTCTTCCGGATAATCCATGCGGAGAGGTAGAATTGGCAGAGTCACAATATAGAATGGAGAACTCGTCAAGAGCACTCTTGTTGTGATCTTTTGGTTCAAAAGAACTTCTGCCATAAGCAGTTCATGGTATTTGGAAGAAGGAAATACCACAGACCTCGAGGACTATCGCAAAGGTTACTAATATCCTAAAGGAACTAGCAAAAACTATCAACATGAATGAGTAGAGTGAATCTCGGTTCAAAAACCCAGGAATAGAATGCCTACTAACTAAATGGCATCACGGGATGCTTTCGAGAAAGATGGCCAGAATCATCACACTGGGAACACAAAACATGGCTAGATTATTAGGTGATCCTCTAAGACACCTAGGGTCATAATAATAACTCCAACATATATGTCGAGGCAACAGAGTACCTCAACTCACCGAATAGTGTGGTTAAACTGGCCCAGAGAAACATCGAGAACGGAAAGAAGGGGTTTGCAAATGCATCAGAGTATTTAGAAACCTGGGATGACTCGGACAAGATAACGGCTGTAAATGCTCAAAAAGATTTGAGACATCCTGCAAAATGGTGGCATGACCACTCAATGTCACAATATCAAGGTTCTGAGGCCAGCTATGAACATACGGAAGTAGTAGAACTGAACTGAGGCTTGAATCCATCAATCCTATGAGTCTACAGATTACCAACACGTGATCCTGATAGAAGATGAGAAAGCCTGGTTTCTAATCCCCATAGAAAAGAAGAGGTTGACTCAGATCAGAAGGGCATAAGGTAGAGGAGTAAAAAGAGCCTTACGTTCCCTTCCACAATCAATTCCCTTATATAACTATAGCTAGACTCAACTTCGACCAGTTTGGCTTGGTAAACCTACATGCAGTCAGGCTCTGATACCAAAGCTGTCAGGACCCCGACTCTAAGTCACACCGATCTAGCATATAACAGATCTTATCACTTTGTGGCCTCACGCACGGTATTCCCACGGGTGCCACCTTACCTGGCCCGGGACCGTTTGTGCCTTTTGGCTCACGTATATGATAGTGTCGCTAGTATCCATATCACAGAGAACCCGGGCCAACATGACTAGTCGTGAACCCAAAGTGGCGCTAACTTACGGGGACATGCATACATGAACCAGCATCGAACGTGTCGGTCATCAGCGTGTGAATCCGGGCTGTAGCAACTGGGCTAACAGGACTCTGGGAACCCGGGCTGTAGCAGGCTAGCAGGACTCCGGAAGTCACCGCGTGACATTTCCCCGAAGGGACAGACACAGGAACGAAGTGGATCACATGTCGGCCAGTCCAAGTGTTCCGGAGCAGTAGTAACCGGGCTAGCAGGACTCCGGTAAACCGGGCTGTAGCGGACTACCATGGCTCAGTGGAAGCACTAGACTACATTTCCCCATAAGAGCGGCTACCAAGGATAAACAACTAGGTTATCGGATCCCACACATACCAAGCATTTCAATCATACACACAATATGCTCGATATGTGCAAATACAACATGGCATCACAACAAGACTCTACGACTCAGAGTATTTATTCATTAGGCTCCGAGGAGCCAAGTATTACAAACATGGGTCTCATGACCCCACATACAGAGTATCCAAGCAACAAGCACATGCGGAAGCTTAACTTGTCTGAGTACAGACAACTATAAAAGAAAAGGTTGAGATGCCTGACTATCTACGAGACCCTGCCGAGGGCACAAGATTGTAGCTAAGGTAACAAGCTAAACGTCGGAGTCCAAGCGAAACTACTAGCGAGACTGAAGTCTCTCTGCAAAAACATAAAATAAGCAAACGTGAGTACAAATGTACCTAGCAAGACTTACATCAGAACTAGCTACATATGCATCGGTATCAACAAAGGGGTGGTGGAGTTTGACTGCAGCAAGCCAGCTTTGACTCGGTAGCTATCCTGAACTACGACTGCAAGTTACTCTTTTGAGGTGGCACACACGAGTCCACATATTCACCATATCAATACACCACTATGGATCCGCTCCCGTCTAACTACGAGAACGCCATCCATAGCACTCACGCTTATTTTGCGCATTTTAGAGTATCCACTTTCACTTGTCTATGAACTATACAGGCAACCTAGAAGTCCTTTATCGCGGACACGGCTATTCGAATAGATGATGTTAACCCTGCAGGGGTGTACTTCTTCACACACGCTCTCGCCACTTACCACCATGTACACGTCGTGTATCTCGGCAACCTTCAAGCGGAAGCCTGGCGAGGGAGTCGGCCACGACCTGACTAACCACACAAGTCTCTAGTTCAGGTTTATCGCCTATTCGGGTTCCATCCGCAAGTAGATCCGGCCGGGGTGTCGCTCACGGCCCCAAACGATGTGAGCAGGGTTCCCAAGCCCACCATCCGGGTGCCACTTGGTACACCGTGCCACTGTGCCTAGTCTGTCCCAAGCCCACTTGTACCGGGTGCCACTTGGTAGACTACTAGCACTACCTACAAACACCAGAAACTAGTTGCAACTCCTGGACAAAGATCAGGTTGATTAATAAGCCGAGAGGGGCCGAGTTACCGGAACCTAATGTGTGGAAGTAGCTGTTCATGGATCACAAACACAGAACTCAGTTCCTGAGGACGGTTTCAATGAGACAACCCACCATGTACTCCTACATGGCCTCTCACCGCTACCTTTACCAAATCGTGTTGACACACTTAGCTCTCAGTAGTAGGACATGTTCACAACTTTCCAATTCATCCCCGGTGAATCAGACCTGACACAACTCTAAGCAATAGCAGGCATGACAACACAAGCATGAATGACTAGGCACATCAAGGCTCAAACAACTCCTACTCATGCTAGTGGGTTTCATCTATTTACTGTGGCAATGATAGGTCATGCAGAGGAAAGGGGTTCAACTACCGCAGCATGTAACAGTTGAATCGTTGTTGTCCTAATGCAGTAAAAGAGAGGAGGAGCGAGAGAGTGGGATTGTATCGGAATGGACAAGGGGGTTTTGCTTGCCTGGCACTTCTGAAGATATTATAGCTCTTCATCGGTGTCATCGAACTCATCGTCGGAACATCGTCTACTGAGGGGGAACAACACCGGCAAACAGAGAAGGAACACAATCAATTCAATGCAGCAATATGATGCATGATCATGACATGGCAATATGCTGTTGATTGGGCTAATGCAAATAGCAACCATATTAAATGAAGTTGGTTTGAATACAAGATTCAAATTCAAACTCCATATGTGATTATTCAAATGCCATTTAATTGATTTGACCTGATCAGTAGGCATAAGTTGTTCTAACATGCATGAAAAAGGTACAGATGGAAAGATTGGATTTTTTCTGATCATTTTTCATATATAAATCTTTTCATTTGGAGTTACGGTTGAATTTCTATGATTTTTAGAAGTTTTAACTATTTTCTAGAATTTCCTGGATTAATAAAAACGCCAGAAAACATTTACTGCTTCAGCATGACGTCGATGTGATGTCAGCAGGTCAACAGGGGTGGTCCAGGTCAAACCTGACCTGCGGGACCCATTGGTCAGTGAGCCTGGGTTAGTTAGGTCGCCGACAGGTGGGCCTGGTCAACGTTGACTAAGTCAAAGTCAAGCTGACACGTGGGGCCACATGCTTAGCACTAATCTAAATAGAAAAATTAGGCTAACCTAAATGGGCGTTGGGGCCCACATGGCAGTGGATCTAGGGTGATTTGCGCGGCCATTAGCAGCTAATGACAAGGCCACGTCGGCAGCCGTCGGGGTTAGTCGCCGGCGACAGCAGTCGCGGCGGAGGGGCTTTGAAATCGCCCACGGGGCTCCGTTTTGAGCATGGTTTGTTGCTGCAGATTGCTGGCACTCGCGCGCATCTAGTGGTGGCTGCGGTTGGGCGTAGGGTGGCCGAATCGAGCCCGGGGATGAGCTATGGTGGCGGCCGGAGTTCGGGCAAGTGCGGGCGCGTGGTTCCAGCGCACGGGAGAGCTAGTTAGGGGCTGCGTTGGACTCATCGTTGCTCCAGGAGCACGCCGGAGGCACAAGCTTGAGCGGAGATGCACGGTGGCTGCAAGAGCAACGACCATGGCGGATGGCGGCGCTCGGGTACGGCGGCTGGCACGACTAGAGGGCGTAATCAAGATCGGGGAGAGGGGGTTCCGATGCAGGAGGTTACAATGGTTGCAGAGGCGTTGACATGGGCTCGGGGGAGGCTCGGAGCAGAAGGCACGGTGGTGGCGATCTCGGCATCCCGAGGTTGAAGACGACGCGGTGACGACGAAGCAGGGATTCCGACGAGGCGTGGCTCGACGAGGTGGAAGAGGGCGACGAGGCGGATCCCTGGGATGCGTCGGTGAGGCAGGGAAGAGGCTCTGGGTGCAGCAACGGTGAGCGGCGGCGGCGGCTGCATTCGGTGCATGCGAGGGAGAGAGCCAGGGGAGGGGATGGGGACGAGAGAGAGAGCGAGAGAGAGTCGGGGGGCAGCGTGGCGTCGTCTAGGGAGGCCAGACAGGCAGGGAGGAGGTCGAGACCTCGGTTGCGCGGGCGTCGACACGCCTCTGCCTACTGGCAGAGGTTGAAGACGACCGCTTCGGCTAGTGGGCTGGGTCACCAGCTGGGCCGCCAGGTGGGCTGCGCCAGGTAGGTGGCCAGGTAAGCCTCTTTCCTTTTTATTTTTGTTTTTCTATTTTTTTGTAATTTGTTTTGATTTAGTTTTGGACACTAAATCATTTTTGTTGCTTCTGATAGTTCTTGTAGGGAGTAGTTGGATTATTCCAAAGCCCTTCACCAAAGATCAGAATTATTGGACATATATTAATTAATTAACAAATATATATCCAATGAAAATAGTTATCGATTTAATTCAAAGGCCCAAAATAAATATCTCTGAGATTCCAAAAATATTGTTTTGAGTTTTACCTCTTGCCAATATTTTCAAAGACTAAGAGGAACATTTTCTTGGACTTCTTTGAAAAGATTTTAATGTTGATTATTTCTGAAGTGATTTCTGAGGGTTTCAACTAACCTCAATTCAATTTTCAGAAATTTTAGACATGAAGCATGAGTGCAGATGCAACTATTCACTCAGGTATTCTAGGGCTGTGACAACTTTGCAATGACTAAGAAGAAAACACTTATTATAAAACGGCTCATGTAAATTTTAAGAGCCCCCGAGTGACTTGCGTAAAAGAATTTTATGTATAAGGATTGTATGTACCGAAGTACTTATATCATATCTGTGTTCACCCGAACTTTAAACGCGTCTTAACCGACCGTCGCCTTCTTCCTCTTCGATCAAGGGCTGAAAAGTGTTATGTACTCCACCTGTCGAGAATATCAATGGTGTTTCCGATAACCAGGCAATCAGGCCATAAGGCTGTAACAGACAATGCGCGCTCAGGGAACTTATGCTATATTACTGATGAAGTGTAAGAAGCATCTTCGAAGAAAATATTACCCCCACCGATACCTTTCTTCGGTTGCTCATTGTTAGTATGAGACTTGTGCAATAGATTTTTTGTACTCATGAGTTCCGTTGTGTGCCGACCATGATTGAAAACAATAAGAGCGCTAGCTTTCGGCTTCACCCAGTCTGAGGTCCGAGCTCGGATGACCCGATCGTGACAATCGCAGAGGTGCTCCCTTTACTCCCTAGCCGAACAGTCGGGAACGTAGGGGTAAACACAGGAGCAAGGCAACCCAGCTTGCGGAACACTTAAGTCGACATGGTGCATATTATGGCGTAATACACGAACAGGGAATGAAGCCATACAAGTATAATCATAGGCAAGAGGAAAGGCTTCATAAAGGAAGCCCCCAAGTAAACGGGGTATTTGAATTTGTGTGTCACAAACAAAGTTATGACAAGGAAGTTTTTCACATACAACTTTTTGCCAAAAAAGTATAATGGTTTGGTCGAACCGAACAAAATTTAAAATTGAAAATTCTTAGCATGAAAGCGACTTAGCTGGCTAATGTGCTCGGTGTCGATGCACGACCCAAGCTTACGGCGGGACAAGGTCCCAGCCCCCAAGCCGGTCTCGAGGTGGCGGAGCGAAGAGCTCGGCACTCCGAAGTGGCGACATAGCACGGCCAATGCAGGCCGGCAGTGTGACGCCGAAGTCCCCGGCGTGGGTTAATGAAGTGATGACGAAGCCCTCGGTCCAGCCGAGGTGACGTGGTACGTCGGTACACCGAGGTGACAGCGCTGCCCGACCTGGATCATTTACCTATGCACAGAAAATAGTGCAAGCCGGAGATAATAGGAATAATAATATAAAAAATGTTGCATAATTAATAATTTATGCAAAGTGAGTAATAAAAGAAATATGGCCCGTGTGCCGAACACTCGATGAGGTAGAACCCTCTTGATGATGCCGAAGTTCCCGAGGCAACCGAACATGTCGGTATGGCAATTCGATCAACAAGGTGATCATGCGAGCCGATTTATGCCCATTGGGACGACGACGTTGGCTTGCCGAAGTGACCGCGTGACGCAGTCGAAGTCGATCGCCGAACCACCACGCGACTGTCGTTAATGCGGCCACCATTTGACAGACCTGTGTACAGATGATGGAACAAACCAGAGTAATAATCCCTTAGGAAAAATAAAACCAAGCAAGAAAAAATTACTATGATTAATGGCACCTGGTTTATCTGTTGTAGGAATCAGAAGAAAGGTTACTCCCAAAATTGGGACTCGATCCACACACCCATTACATGATGGGCGATGAAGCAACGGCATGGTGATGCGGGCAAAGGTTGGCTCGCCGAGGCAAAGCCCCCGGTCCAGCTAACGTGACGAAGCTGGTCGGCTGGTGACGCCGAAGTCACCGGAATATGTTGATGAAGAAATAGCAAAGTCCCCGGTCCAGCCGAGGTGTCGAAGCCTCCATGTCAGCCGATGAGTCGAAGCAGGTCGGCTAGTGACGCCGAAGTCACCGGAGTAGGTTTGATGAAGATATGGTGAAGTCCCCTGTCTAGGCCGAGGTAACGGAGCGGGTCGGTAAGGAGATGTTGCAGCTGCCATGTCAGCCGAGGTGTTGAAGCAGCTCGGCGTGATGGACCTCAGCTTGAAGAAGCAACAGTGCGGCCATGCCGACGCTGGTCATAACTTGTGATGCAGTCAAAGCCGGATTGATGAAGTGACCGAGCGGCGATGTCGGCGCGCCTGACCCGTGCAATCCGTGGGGCGATGGTGTTGGTGATAATTTAGTCTTCGCAATGCCGAACTCCCGTTCGGCTTGCCGAGCTGATGATCCGATAAGGTTGGGCTCGGGTCGATGAAGCGACGATCTGTCTAGCGCAGGTGAGCAGACGTGGAGTAAGGACTGGTTTGACACCTGCGTGACAGTGAAGATTACCTCCGAAAAGGAGCAAAATTTATGAGCATGTGTTTGGAAACCAAACACAATACCCTACAAAGAGATTCTTCCAAAAAGGTTGTTCAATATCCCGTTCATGAAGAAAGATGAACTCAGGTCGGATTCGTGTTCGCGTAGAAAACAGATCCGAAAAGTGATGCACTAATCGGAAGGTTCCCAGAGTTTGAACGGTCGGATCGAGCTGAAATTTTGAGAGGTGGTAGATATATGAATTCCGCAGCCGGTCAACGGTTGGATCTTCCAAAGGTCATCTGAGCTAGACGCTGGAAACCACGCTCCAAACTCGTCCAGATTCCCGTCCAGACTCGACGGGGCTCCGGTATATCGGAGATCACCGAAGATTCCTCCATCGGAACTCGACGAAATTTTGCATGGTTGTTGTAGACTTAATTCTGAACAATTCCACCGAAGAAATCGTTAAAACGATACTCGAGGAGGCGGTGGCGGCGGATACAAGCTCGCTGTCCAGAAAAACAGCACGGTCGCTCAAGGGCAATGTTGACGTTGAGCCCCCGAGCTCCATGGATGATTCCTCCATGATCATGATAGAGATCGAGTTTGATATTGATGAAGGCCCTCGTCCGAACATGATGATTGGAGGCAAGGGATAGTCCTCGGTCAAGCCAAGGTGACCAGTCGAGCCGGCGACGAAGACGCCGATGTCGCAGTTGATCTGCAGGCGAGCCATTGATCTTTTGTCGATCACACAGCGGAACTCTCAATGAAAGCACCATTGTCGGTGTCAAAACCGGCAGGTCTCAGGTAGGGGGTCCCGAGCTGTGTGTCGTGGATCGATGGGTAACAGGAGACAGGGGACATGATGTTTACCCGGGTTCGGGCCCTCTCTATCGAGGTAATACCCTACTTCCTGCTTGATTGATCTTGATGAATATAGAGATTACAAGAGTTGATCTACCCTGAGATCATACGTTGTGGTCTAAACCCTAGGGGTATGATGATTAATGTCATAATGATCTATCGAGTAGCCTGGCCTTGGCTTATATAATGCACCAGAGGCCTAGGATAATAAGAGTCCTAGCCGAATACGTTGGTGGAGAGGAGTCCTTGTCTTGATCACCAAGTCTTGTGGAATCTTCCTTCTGTATACATCGGCTGTCCAAACTGGCCCATGAGTGAATGGCCATGGGGGTCCTCGGCCCAATCCAACTGATCTGGAGACGACATGGTGTCACGACCGTTTTTCAATAAAATAATTATTGAGAGACCAATCCCTTTTACGGACCAGCGAGGAAGAATTCCTTCCCACTGGTAGAATATATCTTGGTCACAGAAGAAAAATACCAGGAGTACTAAATATAATACAAGGTTGAGCAGAGACTGCCCCACAATTTATTACATGCACGCCGCTAAAACAGGACGGCGGATAAGGTGGCATACTACTAACTCACGATAATCACGGTGGTGGAAATATCATCGCGAAGCGAGTGATATGGTTCCAAAAGACTACAGCTCATCAAGCGTCAGAGTGAGGCTCGAGAAGACTTATTGCGGGTGGCGGAAGCGTATACAATACAAGTGACCAATATCCGGGATCGCGCAGGACTGACTAGGACTCCTCTAGGCGTCGGGCGCGCTATCAAACTCTTCATCCAAGAGATCGCCTTCGTCAACATCTGGCCAAATCAACAAGCCAGGTGAGTACTATGAAAGTACTCGCAAGACAGTTCGGACATAAGGTATAACAAAAGTAAACATGAAACATATGAACAAGTTAACCAGTGCGATCAGACATAGAGATAATAAATACTGGGTGCCAAGCGAGGGTCTGAATGACGCCTCGAGCGGAAACTGCAGCATAGTAATACTGGTGCCAAACGAGTGTCTGAAAGACTCCTCGAGCGGAAAATGCGGAATATTAATGCGGGTGCCAAACGAGTGTCTGAAAGACTCCTCGAGCGGAAAATGCGGAATAATAGTGCCACAGTCGGGCGTCGGGGCGACACCACATAAAGGGCTTATAACAGAAAGTAAAGACAGTGCATGCCGCAGTCGGACGTCTGAGCGACATCACATAAAGGGCTTATATTTGAAGAAACAAGCACACGCCACAGTCGGACGTCTGAGCGACGTCACATAAAGGGCTTATATCACATCTCATTAATACAACAGTTTGGGAACATAAATTATCACAAGCATGAGACACACAAAAAAGTTAGTCCATCCACGGGAATAACAATAAGTCTGAATTTTACCACTCGAGCTTGTTCATCGGGGGCAAGTTTTTCACACGGATAGATATGGATATAATGTTCTCATTACTTGATCAAGGATACGATGATCTGGAAAGAATTGACTCTGCAGAGTTTGTACTTAACCACAGCCAACGGATTTCAGTAGTCACGGGGACTAGTTCCGTCTATGGTGTTTTGGAAGAAACACGTCTAACCAGTACACACCCAATTCAACCATCCGAAGCCAGGGATCACCCTCGGCGACGTTCAAGAAAAACCTTGAGACGGGGAGGCTACAACCTCGCGTAGCATGGGATCAAATTTCTATACGCGCGCTTTAAGGGGGTGCCCCCCCTCTCGGTCCCAACCGGAAACACCCATGCCCCCTGACCGGATGACTGGCTTTAATCCTGGGCCAAGGTACCATCATCCCGGCCTCACTGTTTGGTGTGTACACGGAAAGAGGTTACCAACTTACTAAACCGCATCCTGGCAATGAGACATGTGGTAGCACGGAAAGGGGGAAGAACGGTAACACGGCTCCAACCATGTTAACGTCGGAACAGTCGGATGACACAAGGCTGGTATGCTACAACAGTACCACCTTGCTGCCCTTCATGTCACCACATGATTAGGCCACCTCTCATTAGAGGTCATCGCGACTTTGGAACATGCGGGAAAAGAACGATAACGTAGCTCCAACCACGTTAACGTCGAAGAAAGTTGGATGACGCAAGGCTGGCATGCTACAACAGTACCACCTTGCTGCCCTTCATGTCACCACATGATTTGGCCACCTCTCATCAGAGGTCATCGCAACTCTGGGACAACCGGGTCGTTGCCTTACAAGCAACGAGGTATTTACCGACACTCATATGCCACGCACAAACTCTCACGTGAACATGTAAAACATCTGTCATATCAAATGCTCAAAACATGCTTGCCTGGTTCGAAGAAGTCGGAGTCTAGCTCGGCGAAGTTCGCGGCCCCTTCACCTCTCCCGGAACCTACGGCAATCACGAAACGGGTGCTAACGTGAAAACCAACACATACACAGAAACTTTTCCAAATATTTTTCAAATAAATCCCATAAAAAACTAGACAAAATTTGGAGATTGTCAGAAAAAGAATCACTCAAAAATTCCTTTTTGTTAAAAAGTTATAAAGGTTTCTATCCAGGGACTTATCTGTAATGAAACAGAAAAGTTCCAGGGTTTTAACTGAGAAAACAGAAAACGCTTCGGCTGGGAATGCGCAAGCGCAAAGGAGGAAACGTATTTGCCCGAAGGCGCCAACAGAAAATGGTTCGAGGTGGAATAAAACAGAGGCTGACACGCGGGGTCCACATGTCAGGTTTGAAAAGCTCGCCGGCGCCCGAAGACTGCGGTTGACGCCGGCGTCGAATCACGGCGAGTTAGGAGGAACGGAGGGTACCAAGAGCTTCAGCGTCTTCTTCCGCGTCGGTGGGTGGTGGACTCGTCCAACGGGGAGCACTATGTCGACGGCGACACTTTCTCCGGCGGACGGCGGTTCGGGTGAGGATGGGGAACTCCGGTGGAGGGCTGCAAGCTTCAAATTGAAGTGCGGGTCAGAAAGAGGGGTGCATGGTGAAGCTACTGGCAAGAGAATGGAGGCGGAGGAGCGCACACGGGGGCGAATCGGGCTGGATCCCGTGGCGGGTCGCGGCGGCCGGAGTCGAGGAAGGAGACCTCCTCGGGGCTCTTCCAGTGGCTAGGCGTGCTCTAGGGGGAGTGCAGGGCTGGTGGGTGCTCGAGTTGAAGCTTGGGGCCTCTATTTATAGGCAGATCGGCGGGGTGGCCGTGAACGGAGAATCTCCGGCGAGCGATTACGGCGGAGCAGTGGATTGGCAGGGGGTTTGAGCGGCCGGGCAGCATCAGTGGAGGTTACTGGACTCGTTTTGCAGCTAAACGGGGTCGGTCTTGGCGTAATGGCGTCGGTCCACGGTGAGGTGACCGCACGGGCTCAACGGCGGCAGAGAGCGCGCTCCGCGCCCTGTGGTTCACGACGAGAGCGGCAGCGCGTTCGGGGGAGTGGAAGGCCACGCGGCGAGCTCCGGTGGTTTGGGCGGCGCTGGGTGGCGTCGTCGGCGCCGTGTCTCCCGCTGGCATCCGCAAAGCCGCCGCCGGCGTCGGTCACGGGGCGGCGCACCTTCTGCTGCTCGTCGCCGACGCCCGCAAGACGCCAGGCGCTCGTGCGGTGCAGGAACAAGAGGGCGGGGATGAGGAGCAAGGTGACGCGGTGGCACTGGCGAGATCGACGTCCGCTTCTGAAGAAAACGACAGCAGCCACTTGACTGAATCTCTGAACTTACTGAATTTGACAATGACCATGCACTGCAGGTGTTCGACAGGAGGTTTTGGCCATGAGATAAATTTTTCTGGAGCTGTAACTTGGTGAGATGACCACTCAAAGTACCCATGGGCTGCCTGATTTTACTTGGAATTTTTGGAGAAGGTTTTGAATGAATTTCACCAAATTTGACAAATCTGGTCCAAACTTGCAGAAAGTGTAGTTTGAAAATTTTGAACTGAAGACCAGTGGATCTTCATAGTTCTAGGTTGGGGTTTCAAAGGACTAGGAGGGAGAGTTGGTTTGGTGGCAAAAATCAAAACAGAAAAAGGAGTTCCTTTGTAAATCTCCAAGTGGCAGAATAGAGGACAGAAAATTATTTGAATAGAATTTGAATGGGAATAAATACATGGGGAGGTTCAACTTGCTGGATTTGGTGTAAAACATGATCCAAAGGTGAGGGAAGGGTTAGGAGAGAATATTTGCACTAGGGCCATGGCAAGGAGGAATTGTTGAAAGTGGCTAAGGACTTTCCAAAAGCCATAGTGCAAAATTCAAAAAGATTTACAAAAGTTATTTTCCCAAATGTAAACCATTTTGTCTTGAGTCCAAGTGAAAAGCAAAAACCTCCAAGACCAAAGGCGGATCTTGGGTGAATCAAAACAAAACTTTTGCCATGAAGAAAAATATATGAGAGGGAGAGTTCTCTTGAAGAAAAATTTAAATCACTCCCCTCAAGTCAAATAAAATCTTTTAAAAAAAATCCAAATAAAAACTTGGGTGTCACAACACCTACCCCCTTAGGAAAAATCTCATCCTTGAGATTTCTGCTGATCCTCAAATAGATGTGGATACTCTGCTCGAAGGACATCTTCCCTTTCCCATGTAGCTTCATCCTCAGTGTGGTTGCTCCACTGAACCTTGAAAAATCTTGTCGTTTTCTGACGGGTCCTCCGTTCAGACTCTTCTAAATCTTTACTGGCCTTTCTCTGTAGGTGAGATCTGGTTGCATATCAATGTCCTCATGAGGTACATGTTTTTCTGGGTTGCTCACACATTTTCTTAACTGTGAGACGTGGAACACGTCATGGACGTCTGACAGCTCCTTGGGTAGGTCTAGCTGGTAGGCTACCGTGCCTCTTCGTGCCTTTACACAAAATGGTCCAATAAATCTTGGGGCTAGCTTCCCCTTAATTTTGAACCGTTGTAGACCCCTCATAGGAGATACTCGGAGGTATACGGAATCACCGGGTTCAAAGCTGACCTCTCGATGCTTCTGATCATAGTAGCTCTTTTGTCGGCTCTGTGCTGTCTTGAGTCTGTCCCTGATTTGTTTCACTTTCTCCTCGGCCTCCTTAAGCATATCTGGGCCGAAGATACGGCTGTCACCTGTCTCTGACCAATTCAGTGGGGTACGACACCTCCGTCCGTACAACGCTTCAAAAGGTGCCATTTGCAAGCTGGCTTGGTAACTGTTGTTGTAAGCAAATTCGGCATACGGCAAACTTTCTTCCCAACTGGATCCATAGGTGAGCACACAGGCTCTTAGCATATCCTCTAGGATTTGGTTCACACGTTCTGTTTGTCCGTCAGTCTGAGGGTGGTATGCTGTACTGAAAGCTAGCTGCGTGCCCAGAGCTTGTTGTAGGTGATCCCAAAATTTGGAGACGAATTGGGTGCCTCGGTCTGATATTATAGTCTTTGGGACTCCGTGCAAGCAAACTATACGGGAGAGATAAAGTTTTGCCAGTCTCTGTGTGGAGTAGGTAGTCTTCACGGGAATGAAATGCGCAACCTTGGTTAGTCGGTCTGTGATGACCCATATGGCGTCATTCCCACGTTGTGATCGGGGTAATCCGACAATGAAGTCCATTCCTATTTCATCCCATTTCCACTCTGGTATCCTGTTAGGCTGGAGTAGCCCTGCTGGCTTTTGATGCTCGGCCTTGATGCGTTGACATGAATCGCAACAAGCAATGAATGTGGCTATATCTCTCTTCATACCGTGCCACCAAAATCTTTCCTGAATGTCCTTGTACATTTTGGTTCCTCCAGGATGGATCGAGTAAGGAGCGGTGTGGCTTTCCGTCAAGATCTGTTGCTTGAGTTCCTCAATGTTAGGTACGCAAAGTCTGTCTCGGTACCATAATGTCCCTTCACTGTCTGTGACGAATTCTGAAGTCTTACTAAGATTCATTTTCTTCTTTATGCCTTCGATGCTGGGATGTCCCTGTTGAGCCTTCTTAATTTGTTCCACCAGGGTGGGTTGTATCTCCAGGTTCGATACGGTTCCCTCAGAGACTAACATCATGTTGAGTCGGGTGAACTCTCGCTGAAACTCAGGTCTCAAATTTTGCTGACCGTCACTGTCCGGGCTGGGGTTTCGACTAAGGGCATCGGCCACTACATTTGCTTTCCCTGGGTGGTAGTGAATACCGACGTCATAGTCCTTGACTAGTTCCAACCAGCGTCGTTGGCGTAAATTCAGCTCTGGCTGTGTGAAAATATATTTGAGGCTCTTATGGTCCGTATATATTTCACAGCGATTTCCCAACAGAAAGTGCCTCCACTCCTTGAGTGCATGTATAACTGCTGCTAGCTCCAGGTCATGTGTTGGGTAATTTTCCTCATGTTTTCGCAGCTGCCTGGAGGCATATGCGACAACTTTGCCATCCTGCATTAGTACACATCCGAGACCTTTTCGGGACGCGTCACAATACACTTCAAAGCTCTTGTGTATGTCCGGCACAGTTAATACCGGTGCAGTCGTCAGCTTCTTCTTTAGTTCTTGGAAGCTCTGCTCGCATGCTTCCGTCCATACAAATTTCTTGTCCTTCTTGAGCAACTGTGTTATAGGTTTTGCCACAGTGGAGAATCCTTCAATAAATCTCCGGTAATATCCGGCCATTCCTAGGAAACTCCGCACATCTGTAACATTGGCGGGTGGCTTCCAGTCCAGTATGGCCTTGACTTTTTCCGGGTCTACGGCCACGCCTTCTTGGTTCAGTATATGGCCTAAGAAACCAACTTGTCTTAGCCAAAATTCGCACTTGCTAAATTTGGCGTACAACTGATGTTTCCTCAATTCTCCCAAAACAATTCTGAGGTGTTCAGCATGCTCTTCTGGTGTCCTCGAGTAAACCAGAATGTCGTCGATAAATACCACCACAAATTTGTCCATGAATTTCATGAATACTTTGTTCATGAGGTGGACGAAATATGCGGGGGCGTTCGTTAGTCCAAAAGGCATCACTGTAAACTCGTATAACCCATATCTGGAAGTGAAAGCTGTCTTGGGAATATCTTCCGTCCGTACCTTCAATTGGTGATATCCCGATCTCAAATCAATTTTTGAGAATACCTTGGCCTGTGCAAGCTGGTCAAACAAATCATTTATTCGTGGCATCGGATATTTGTTTTTGATGGTGACCATATTGAGGGCTCGATAGTCTATGCACAGCCTCAGTGTCCCATCTTTCTTCTTAGCGAACAACACAGGCGAACCCCAGGGTGAGGAGCTGGCTTGAATAAATCCTTTGTCCAACAATTCTTTTATCTGCTTCTTCAACTCCACCAATTCTGAGGGTGCCATTCTATAAGGCTTCTTATAGATGGGGGCAGTGCCAGGTGCTAGTTCAATGCTGAATTCGATCTCTCGGTCTGGTGGCATGCCTGGTAGTTCTTCAGGAAACACATCAGGAAACTCGCATACCACTGGGACTTTTCTCAATTCTGCAATGTCCATTTTGTTCAGTTTTGGCTGCCGCGATCGTGGCCTCTCTTGGGCGGAAACTCTTATAGTCTTGCCATGATGGTGAGTGAGAATCACTGTCCGATTGAAACAGTCGATGAATCCTATGTTGGTGGTCAACCAGTCCATCCCTAAAATGACATCCAGTCCTTTACTTTCCAACACGATGAGGTTCGCGTGGAATTGTAGTCCTTCGAACTCAATGACCACTCCTTGGCAGTAACCTTGAGCGATTTGCTTATTTCCGGGGGACTTGATGATCATAGACTTTTCCAAGGGAAGTATCGGAAAACTGTGTTGCGAAACAAAACTCTTCGAAACGAACGAATGGGAAGCTCCGGAATCAAACAAAACCGTGGCAGGTACTGTGTTGACAGGGAACGTACCGAGCACGATGTCTGGGGCATTCTGCGCTTCTTCCCTGGTCACATGGTTCAGGTGACCCTTCCTGTGGTTGTTGCTGGGGTTGAAGTTGTTGCGCTTGGGGGCTGGATTGCTCCCACCATTGTTCGGCTTGGGTGCCGAGTCTCGTGGCTTCGGGCACTATTTAGCATAATGCCCTTGTTGACCACAAGCATAGCAGGTGACCCCTAGACGGTATGTGAACTCCTTGTCCCTGGCATGAAACTGTCCGACGGGTCTTGACTCAGTAGTCGTGGATCTCCTTGTGTCTGTCCTTGGGACCTCAGCCTTGCCTCGGTTGCTGTGGGCAAGAGTCGTCTTGTCCCTCTTCCGCTTGCGGATATCTTCCAGACTACGGCGCTCATTCTCCAAGGTGATGGTCTTGTCCACCAGCGTCTTAAAATCCGGAAAGGTGTGCACGATCAGTTGGCATGTTAACGCTGGTGCCAGGCCGTCCAGGAATTTTTCCATCTTCTTGCTTTCTGTCATGTGCTCGTCGTAGGCATAACGAGACAGCTGGGTGAACTGACCATTGTACTCGGTCACTGACATGCCTCTTTGCTTCAGGTCATCAAACTCTCTCTTCTTGATCTTTAGGATGTTCCTGGGTATGTGTGCCCCACGGAAGCCTTCCTTGAACTCTTCCCAGGTGATGTTGTGTTCCCTGGGATGCATGTGTAGGAAGTTTTCCCACCATGCTGCGGCTGCTCCAGTAAGATAGTGTGGTGCATAAAGCACCTTCTCATGATCTGAACACTGAGCAATAATCAGTTTCCTTTCAATCTCACGAAGCCAATCATCGGCTTCCAGCGGTCTGTCGGTGTGAGCAAAGGTTGAGGGGCGAGTCTTCTGTAATTCAGATAACTTGGAATGGGGTTGATAGGGTTCACGGTGGTTTCCCATGTTGATGACATGGTTCATCATTTCTTGGTGCTGTTGCTGGCTTTGCTCGAAGAGACGGCATACTTGTGACAGTGCCGCTTCGCTGTCTTGTTGGCTGGACTGACCCTGAGTGAAATTGTTGCTGGTCTGTGTCCCGTAAACCTCTTCTGGCTGATTGGGCATGGAGCGAGTCCATGGGCGAGACATTTTCCAGTCTGGGGTATTATTTGCAAAACCCATGAGAAAACTGTGTAGCACAAAAATCTCGCAAAGGCAAAAATAAAAAGGCTTCAAGGTTTTCAAAGAAACACAAATGATTTCTCGTAGAGAAGAAGTGCTTAACATAAATCTTACATGCGCCAAGCAAACACAAGATACAGCACTCAGGATGTGCGTACACAATCCTGACATGTTATTAAAAACTAGCGTACTACTCCAGAAGGCAGCAAACACACCAATACAAACTAGCACACAGATAAAACAACACATCATACAAGCAGGCATAACACGCGGCTACTCGGTGCTCTCAGTCGGAGATGGTGAAGATCTCCTTCCCCTTGCCGATGGCAAGGCTCAGCGGTCCAGGAGAATCAACCTCCTCCTCTCTAGCTGGCTCCTGGCGCGGGACGCTGCGCTGCGGTGATGGTGCGGGGGCGACTGGTGGTAGAGCGCGTGCGGCAGACGGTGCGGCTCTGACTGGAGTAGGAGCGATGACTCGGTCGAACTCCTCAGTGGTAGGCAGACGGCGAGCAGTGGCCAAAATGGCCGGTGCATACGAGGCTGAAGACGAGACGAATGTCAGAGGCGGCGCCGTGTGGAGGAGCTCCTTCCTACTGGCAGGACCGCCCCGGACTAAGTCCATGCGGGCAGCCACAAGATCATCTACGAGGTTGTCGAAAGACTCCTCCAGAGCCTTGAGATACTCCACAACCATCTCGATGGCTTCATCTCGTTCTCCCCGATGGCAGGCGAACGCATAGTGGCTGGTGTAAGGCACATGGCATGGGAGGTAGCGGTAGCGACGAGTCTTCATCGTAGGAAGGATGTCCCGAAGGCGAGCTATCGCCTCGCGGGCAGCCATCTGCATGGCATGCCTCTCCGTAGGCATGGCCCTTCCCGTAAAACGGAAGTGGCGTGCAGCAGAACGTCCTCCCCTGAACTGCACCACGGCTTGGTGCATAGACACGTCGTCACTGAGCTTGTGCTGATAGAGTGTGAACTCCGAGCGAGCTGCTGGCCCGATCGCGAGCTTGGTGATGGAGACGAGGAGCTTGACAAACCCCTCGGGCACGTTGGTGAACACTCGATTCTCACAGCTGCTGCCAGCCATCTACAAAAGTAGGCAAAAATTCTGAGTAGTCATGTCATAAATTTATGATGACCAACAGAAAATAGCTACAATTGCAAAATGCTGAAAAGGCACAAAAAGCGCTAAAAACCGATTAGCGATCGCACCTAGTGGCTTCCTACAGTCAGCCTGGCTCTGATACCAAGCTTGTCACGACCGGTTTTTCAATAAAATAATTATTGAGAGACCAATCCCTTTTACGGACCAGCGAGGAAGAATTCCTTCCCACTGGTAGACAATATCTTGGTCACAGAAGAAAAATACCAGGAGTACTAAATATAATACAAGGTTGAGCAGAGACTGCCCAACAATTTATTACATGCACGCCGCTAAAACAGGACGGCGGATAGGGTGGCATACTACTAACTCACGATAATCACGGTGGTGGAAATATCATCGCGAAGCGAGTGATATGGTTCCAAAAGACTACAGCTCATCGAGCGTCGGAGTGAGGCTCGAGAAGACTTATTGCGGGTGGCGGAAGCGTATACAATACAAGTGACCAATATCCGGGATCGCGCAGGACTGACTGGGACCCCTCTAGGCGTCGGGCGCGCTATCAAACTCTTCATCCAAGAGATCGCCTTCGTCAACATCTGGCCAAATCAACAAGCCAGGTGAGTACTATGAAAGTACTCGCAAGACAGTTCGGACATAAGGTATAACAAAAGTAAACATGAAACATATGAACAAGTTAACCAGTGCGATCAGACATAGAGATAATAAATACTGGGTGCCAAGCGAGGGTCTGAATGACGCCTCGAGCGGAAACTGCAGCATAGTAATACTGGTGCCAAACGAGTGTCTGAAAGACTTCTCGAGCGGAAAATGCGGAATATTAATGCGGGTGCCAAACAAGTGTCTGAAAGACTCCTCGAGCGGAAAATGCGGAATAATAGTGCCACAGTCGGGCGTCGGGGCGACACCACATAAAGGGCTTATAACAGAAAGTAAAGACAGTGCATGCCGCAGTCGGACGTCTGAGCGACATCACATAAAGGGCTTATATTTGAAGAAACAAGCACACGCCACAGTCGAACGTCTGAGCGACGTCACATAAAGGGCTTATATCACATCTCATTAATACAACAGTTTGGGAACATAAATTATCACAAGCATGAGACACAAAAAAAGTTAGTCCATCCACGGGAATAACAATAAGTCTGAATTTTACCACTTGAGCTTGTTCACCGGGGGCAAGTTTTTCACACGGATAGATATGGATATAATGTTCTCATTACTTGATCAAGGATACGATGATCTGGAAAGAATTGACTCTGCAGAGTTTGTACTTAACCACAGCCAACGGATTTCAGTAGTCACGGGGACTAGTTCCGTCTACGGTGTTTTGGAAGAAACACGTCTAACCAGTACACACCCAATTCAACCATCCGAAGCCAGGGATCACCCTCGGCGACGTTCAAGAAAAACCTTGAGACGGGGCGGCTACAACCTCGCGTAGCATGGGATCAAATTTCTATACGCGCGCTTTAAGGGGGTGCCCCCCCTCTCGATCCCAACCGGAAACACCCATGCCCCCTGACCGGATGACTGGCTTTAATCCTGGGCCAAGGTACAATCATCCCGGCCTCTCTGTTTGGTGTGTACACGGAAAGAGGTTACCAACTTACTAAACCGCATCCTGGCAATGAGACATGTGGTAGCACGGAAAGGGGGAAGAACGGTAACACGGCTCCAACCATGTTAACGTCGGAACAGTCGGATGACACAAGGCTGGTATGCTACAACAGTACCACCTTGCTGCCCTTCATGTCACCACATGATTAGGCCACCTCTCATTAGAGGTCATCGCGACTTTGGAACATGCGGGAAAAGAACGATAACGTAGCTCCAACCACGTTAACGTCGAAGAAAGTTGGATGACGCAAGGCTGGCATGCTACAACAGTACCACCTTGCTGCCCTTCATGTCACCACATGATTTGGCCACCTCTCATCAGAGGTCATCGCAACTCTGGGACAACCGGGTCGTTGCCTTACAAGCAACGAGGTATTTACCGACACTCATATGCCACGCACAAACTCTCACGTGAACATGTAAAACATCTGTCATATCAAATGCTCAAAACATGCTTGCCTGGTTCGGAGAAGTCGGAGTCTAGCTCGGCGAAGTTCGCGGCCCCTTCACCTCTCCCGGAACCTACGGCAATCACGAAACGGGTGCTAACGTGAAAACCAACACATACACAGAAACTTTTCCAAATATTTTTCAAATAAATCCCATAAAAAACTACACAAAATTTGGAGATTGTCAGAAAAAGAATCACTCAAAAATTCCTTTTTATTAAAAAGTTATAAAGGTTTCTGTCCAGGGACTTATCTGTAATGAAACAGAAAAGTTCCAGGGTTTTAACTGAGAAAACAGAAAACGCTTCGGCTGGGAATGCGCAAGCGCAAAGGAGGAAACGTATTTGCCCGAAGGCGCCAACAGAAAACGGTTCGAGGTGGAATAAAACAGAGGCTGACACGCGGGGTCCACATGTCAGGTTTGAAAAGCTCGTCGGCGCCCGAAGACTGCGGTGGACGCCGTCGTCGAATCACGGCGAGTTAGGAGGAACGGAGGGTACCAAGAGCTTCAGCGTCTTCTTCCGCGTCGGTGGGTGGTGGACTCGTCCAACGGGGAGCACTATGTCGACGGCGACACTTTCTCCGGCGGACGGCGGTTCGGGTGAGGATGGGGAACTCCGGTGGAGGGCTGCAAGCTTCAAATTGAAGTGCGGGTCAGAAAGAGGGGTGCATGGTGAAGCTACTGGCAAGAGAATGGAGGCGGAGGAGCGCACACGGGGGCGAATCGGGCTGGATCCCGTGGCGGGTCGCGGCGGCCGGAGTCGAGGAAGGAGACCTCCTCGGGGCTCTTCCAGTGGCTAGGCGTGCTCTAGGGGGAGTGCAGGGCTGGTGGGTGCTCGAGTTGAAGCTCGGGGCCTCTATTTATAGGCAGATCGGCGGGGTGGCCGTGAAGGGAGAATCTCCGGCGAGCGATTACGGTGGAGCAGTGGATTGGCAGGGGGTTTGAGCGGCCGGGCAGCATCAGTGGAGGTTACTGGACTCGTTTTGCAGCTAAACGGGGTCGGTCTTGGCGTAATGGCATCGGTCCACGGTGAGGTGACCGCACGGGCTCAACGGCGGCAGAGAGCGCGCTCCGCGCCCTGCGGTTCACGACGAGAGCGGCAGCGCGTTCGGGGGAGTGGAAGGCCACGCGGCGAGCTCCGGTGGTTTGGGCGGCGCTGGGTGGCGTCGTCGGCGCCGTGTCTCCCGCTGGCGTCCGCAAAGCCGCCGCCGGCGTCGGTCACGGGGCGGCGCACCTTCTGCTGCTCGTCGCCGACGCCCGCAAGACGCCAGGCGCTCGTGCGGTGCAGGAACAAGAGGGCGGGGACGAGGAGCAAGGCGACGCGGTGGCACTGGCGAGATCGACGTCCGCTTCTGAAGAAAACGACAGCAGCCACTTGACTGAATCTCTGAACTTACTGAATTTGACAATGACCATGCACTGCAGGTGTTCGACAGGAGGTTTTGGCCATGAGATAAATTTTTCTGGAGCTGTAACTTGGTGAGATGACCACTCAAAGTACCCAGGGGCTGCCTGATTTTACTTGGAATTTTTGGAGAAGGTTTTGAATGAATTTCACCAAATTTGACAAATCTGGTCCAAACTTGCAGCAAGTGTAGTTTGAAAATTTTGAACTGAAGACCAGTGGATCTTCATAGTTCTAGGTTGGGGTTTCAAAGGACTAGGAGGGAGAGTTGGTTTGGTGGCAAAAATCAAAACAGAAAAAGGAGTTCCTTTGTAAATCTCCAAGTGGCAGAATAGAGGACAGAAAATTATTTGAATAGAATTTGAATGGGAATAAATACATGGGGAGGTTCAACTTGCTGGATTTGGTGTAAAACATGATCCAAAGGTGAGGGAAGGGTTAGGAGAGAACATTTGCACTAGGGCCATGGCAAGGAGGAATTGTTGAAAGTGGCTAAGAACTTTCCAAAAGCCATAGTGCAAAATTCAAAAAGATTTACAAAAGTTATTTTCCCAAATGTAAACCATTTTGTCTTGAGTCCAAGTGAAAAGCAAAAACCTCCAAGACCAAAGGCAGATCTTGGGTGAATCAAAACAAAACTTTTGCCATGAAGAAAAATATATGAGAGGGAGAGTTCTCTTGAAGAAAAATTTAAATCACTCCCCTCAAGTCAAATAAAATCTTTTTAAAAAAAATCCAAATAAAAACTTGGGTGTCACACATGGTGAGTACCCCATAATCCAGGACACCATCAGATGGCGCTGCCGTCGGGCTCGTGGATGGGCTCGACCGTCACGCTTGATGACATCGCCTATCTTCGCGCCACCAGGCGTCTGCCGGGGGAGACGGAGGTCGCCGCGCGCCTGTCGCGGGGAGAGCGGAAGCCACGACCCGAAGGCACGGAGCGCGTGGTCTTCCTCCCGCACTTCCAGCGCGAGTTTGGGCTTCCCGCGAGCGGCTTCTTCCGTGACTTCCTGGAGTTCTTCGGGCTCCAGCCTCATCATCTTGGCACCGGCGCCATCGTGCAGCTGTCGGGCTTCGTCACCCTCTGCGAGGGGTACCTGGGGGTCGAGCCTTCGATCGACCTCTGGGTGCGCTTCTTCTCCTTGAAGCAGCAGGGGCCAAAGGCCGGGGAGATGTCCGAGTGTGGGGCCGCCGTTATCTCCAAGCGGTCGGGCGCTGACTGCCTGAAGATGCCGCTGGAGGATTCTGCCAAGAAACGGCAGAATTCCTTCTTCTACGTCCGCAACCTCGGCGCAGACCGCATCAACTTGCCGCCCTTCGTCAACTCACCGCTGAGGGAGAAGCTGAATTGGGGGTACTACCCCAGGCATCCGTCGCAGGAGGTGCTCAACCTGTGCGAACGGGTGTCGGTGATGAAGGAGCAGGAGGGGCTCACCGGCACCGACCTCATCACCGCCTTCATCGTCTGCCGAGTGCTGCCACTGCAGCGCAGCCACCTTATCGGCCAGATGACCGGCCTCCAGGACCCCAACCGTATGGCGAACACGCAGCTGGCAGCGGACCAGGTCACGCGCCGGGTCAACGATATTTCCAAGGCTAACCTGCAGGGCGATTGGCAGTTCCGGAAGGCCCCGTACAGCCATGTGAACCCGGCACCGCTGGTGAGTCCTTGGTCTCCATATTTTGCTGTTGCTTATCTTCTTATCCGCCCCGACGCAAAGCGGGAGGTGCTTCTGAACGCCATCCGGCATCCTTGCGACCTGCCGTGGGTGCAGGTGGTGCGCGTTGCCTCGAGGAAGCCCGAGGCCCATGGCTGAGGAGGGGAGGCGACCGTCAACGCGGGCGCAGGGCGCCGAGCGGGTAAAGTCTTGTCTTTGCTTCCTGAGCTGCTTGGTTATCGCGCGACGCGGGGAAGGCTGACGCGAGTTGCTGATGTAGCGGTGCCGGGTGGAGGAGGCGGCAGCGCGGCTGGAGCCGGGTCGTCTCGGGGGGCGCCGGCGGCGAGCCGGCCGCACGGGAAAGACAACGTCGTGCCGTGGTCCCCGGCCATGAGGCGCGCAGCGAACCCGGCCAGGGGCGAGAAACCGCCCGCAAAGAGGAGGCGCGGCGCTCCGCAGGAGAGGGCGGCGAGGCCCGTCGTTCCGGTGGTGCCGGGGTGAGTTCCCTTCTTTCTCGAACCGAGTAGCCGAGCGGCTCTGCTTGGCTTGTATTTATTTTTGTCTTGGGTTTCAGGTGGCCGGTCTCGCTGGCACTGGCGGCAGCAGACGCCGCGTCCAACGAGGGCGCCGCGTTCTGGAGGAGCCGGTCCGGCACCGTCGACCGGGTTGAGGAGGAGGAGCGAGCGGGTCCAGATCTTGGTCTGGACCCGGCCGATATCGAAGGCCTGGCCTGGCGCGACCGGACCCGAGCCGAGGCGGAGCTAGAGGCGGCATCGACCCAAGCGTGGGTTGACGCTGCGGCGACGTGGGCGCGGGCCGGCGAGGGGCCGGGGTGGCCAGAGATGCCGGCAGGGACGGTGGTTGCAGCGACGGTCTTTGTGCCATCGTTGGAGGGGGAGCACGGCCGAAGCGGCTGCGCAGATGTGATGGACCTCGACCGGGTGGTTGTTGGGGACGATACCCCACCGCGGACCAACGTGGTCGAGCGGGCGGGGGCCGACGGAGGCGGCGGTGACGCCGCCTTGGAGGAGGCGCCGCAGATGGTGCCGGAGGGGGCGCCCCAGGCACCGTCGAGCGATGCGCCGTTGGTGGTGGATCCACGGGCCGCTTTGGCCACCGAACTGGTGCCGGTGCCGGAGAGGGTGCCGGCCACAGGGGGCACGGCCAGCAGGGAACACGCCCTGGTGCTCAGGTCAGGGGGTCGCCGGGCCACCAGGTCGCAGCCGACGCGGAGCGGGACCAGCGATGTCTTCTTCGGGCCTCCGACCCAGGAGGAGGCGGCGATGGCCGCCGTGACCCGGTGTCTGCGAGGGAGGACGGATCGGATCCAGGCCTTCGCCCAGGCCGAGGTGGAGGCGATGCAGGAGCTGGAGCATGCCGTGTTTGTAAGTTTTCCGTTACGTTCTGCTTTATGGGGGCGCGCCAGCGCACCCACTGGGTGTAGCCCCTGAGATTCGGGCCAACTGCGTAGCAGTTGGGTCGAATCTTAACTTGTTGTCTTGTATTAATCGTTGCTTTCTGCAGCAACTGGACTCCTACCGGGTAGGCTTCTTCAACCGGCTCCTTGAGACGCACCGGCTTCTCAAGGAACGCCTCGCTGCCAAGGAGGAGGAGCTCCGCGCCACGGCAGGTACTTTTTCTTGCGTGCTCTTTTTAGTAGGGGCGCGCTAGTGCACCCACTGGGTGTAGCCCCCGAGATTTGGGCCAACTGCGTAGCAGTTTGGTCGAATCTTAAAATGGTACTCTATTTCTGAATCTTTCTTCTGCAGCCGAGGTGCTGTCTTGGAGGACCCGGCTGATCTGGGCCGGCTTCCACTACGACCGGCTTGTTGCTGACGTCGGTCGGCTTGGAGCCGAGGTGGAGAGGACGAGGGCGGAGGCGACGGGAGCCCGGCGGGCGCTCGACGAAGCCAGCCAGCTGTGTGAGCAGCTGGCGGGCGACAAGGGCCGTCTCGAGGCCGAGGTGGAGCACCTCAAGACGGGGGCCACCATGGTCGTGGAGGCGCAACGAGCCCTTGCCGAGGCGGACCACCAACGCGGCAAGCTGGCCGACGACAAGGGGCAGCTTCAGGCCGTGGTGGAGCGCCTGAAGACGCTGATGGCCACGGCAGAGGAGACCCGGCACCGCGAGGAGGCCGTGAAGCCGGCCGAGGACAAGGATGTCGAGCTTAAGGCGGCCCTTGCCAAGGTCACCGATCTGGAGAAGGCGCTGCAGGAGTGTGACTGCACCATTGCCCGGGAGCGGCACGATACGTTGCTCGAGGCGCAGCACCTGGAAGAGTCCTTCTCCAGTAAGTGCTTTTCTTTGGTTCTGCCGGGTTATGAACCCGGCTCCTTGTCCTTGGTGACTTTCTTCTGACTTGCTTTTCTTCTTGACATGGGCCTTCCCGGAGACACGCCAGCTGGCGGAAGAGGCGGTCCATTTTCGGCGCGACCCGCACGGGATCGTCGGCTCCGGAACTGACCCGCAGGTGGCCTGGACCGCCACCGAGGCTCGTCTGCGAGTCCTGGGCGATCAGATGGGTCGGCTCTCTAAGGCCGGCGCGACGATGACGGCGGCCCTCTGGCCGGGTTCCGTTGCGCCGAGCAGCTTTACGCGGCTGGCGCGGTGGTTGGAGGCGGGGCCGGATCGGCTCCATGACTGGCGCGTTTCCGCTGCCTGTGCTGGTGCCGAGATGGCGCTCCGGTTTGCGATGTCTTGGCATCCGGACTTGTCGCTGGACGCGTTGATGGGCCAGAGAGCCGGCTCAGAGAGCCAGCTGCAGGCGGAGGCCGGCCGGATAGCTGCTCGGGCCAGCTACATCGCCGGGTTCGCCTTTCACGACGAGTTCCGGTCGGAGCGGTCGGAGGATGGCGGAGTCATGCCTGCCTACGACTATGGCCTGCTTCTGGACGACCCGGAGGGCAGCTCCGAGGAGATGGGTGTCTACCGCGACGCGGGCGCCGGGGAGGAGGACACCGGTACCTCAGCGGACCCGGGAGCTGCGCGATCCGGCGGCGAGGATGCCTGGTTTTTAACTTAGTGAAAATTTCTGTTAGGTAGCAAGTCCATCCACCCACTGGGGGTTAACTGGGTGTAATGAACTCTGGCCTTGGGCCTGTTTCTGAATTTATGATGTACGAGCTTTGTGAATGTTTGCGCCTTTGCTTTTCATTTTTTCGAGCCGTTTTCCTGTATTCTCCCCTTCTGGGCTTCCCCCCGCAAGTCTGACGGCCGAGGCTCCGGTCCGTGACAAGGGGTTCGGCCTTTGAGAAGAGCGTGCAGTACTTAGACTTTCGAAACGTTGAGCGCGAGCGAAACACCCACTGGGCTGGCTGGCGGCGATCCGGCGGGGCCGGGTTGAGCGACTCGGCGGTAAGCGGAAACTTCGTGGATGCCTGCGCTTTTGCTTTTCATCTTTGGATTCGTTTT